>NW_027436573.1:0-39591 GCF_031877795.1 Strix aluco
TTTCATCCTCACATTTCCTCCTCTCTCCTTTTCCTCTCTTCCTCCTCTCTCCTCTTCCTCTCTCTTCCTCCTCTCTTTTCCTCCTCTCTCTTTCCTCCTCTCACCTTTTCCACTCTTCTTCCTCTCTCTCCTCTTCTCTGTCTTCCACCTCTCTCTTCCTCCTCTCTCTTCCTCTTCTCTTTTCCTCCTCTCTCCTCTTCCTCTCTCTTCCTCCTCTCTCTTCCTCCTCTCTCTTCCTCCTCTCTCTTTCTCCTCTGTGTTCCTCCTCTCTCTTCCTCCTCCCTTCTCTTCCTCTCTCTTTCTACTCCCTCTTCCTCCTTTCTCTTCCACCTCTCTCTTCCTCCACCCTCTTCCTCCTCTGTCTTCCACGTCTCTCTTTCTCCTCTCTCTTCCTCCTCTCTCTTCCTCTCTTTCTTCCTCCTCTCTCTTCCTGCTCTCTCTTCCTCCTCAAAATTTCCTCCTCTCTCCTTTTCCTCTCTCCTCCTCTCTCTTCCTCCTCTCTCTTCCTCCTCTCTCTTCCTCCCTCTCTCTTCGTCTTCTCTTTCCTCCTCTCTCCTCTTCCTCTCTCTTCCTCCTTCTCTTCCTCTCTCTCTTTCTCCTCTCTGTACCTCCTCTCTCTTCCCCCTCTCTCTTCCTCCTCTCTCTTCGTCTTTCTTTTCCTCCTCTCTAGTCTTCCTCTCTTTTCCTCCTCTCTCTTCCTCCTCACTTTTCTTCTCTCATCCTTTTCCTCTCTTCCTCCTCTCTCTTCTCCTCTCTCTTCCTCCTCTCTCTTCCTCCTCTCTCTTCCTCCTCTCTCTTTTTCCTCTCTTTTCCTCCACTCTCTTCCTCCTCTGTCTTCCACCTCTCTCTTTCTCCTCTCTCTTCCTCCTCTCTCTTCCTCCTCTCTCTTCCTCATCTCTCTTCATTCTCACATTTCCTCCTCTCTCCTTTTCCTCTCTTCCTCCTCTCTCTTCCTCCTCTCTCTTCCTCTCTCTTTTCCTCCCTCTCTCCTCTTCCTCTCTCTTCCTCCTTTCTCTTCCTCATCTCTCTTCCTCTTCTCTCTTCCTCCTCTCTTTTCGTCCTCTCTCTTCCTCCTCTCCCCTTTTCCACTCTCTTCCTTCTCTCTCCTCGTCTTCTGTCTTCCACCTCTCTCTTCCTACTCTCTCTTCCTCTTCTCTTTCCTCCTCTCTCCTCTTCCTCTCCCTTCCACCTCTCTCTTCCTCCTCTCTCTTCCTCCTCACATTTCCTCCTCTCTCCTTTCCTCTCTTCCTCCTCTCTCTTCCTCCTCTCTCTTCCTCCACTCTCTTCCTCCTTTGTCTTCCTTCTCTCTCCTCTTCCCCTCTCTTACTCCTCCCTCTTCCTTCTCTCTCTTCCTCCTCTATCTTCCTCCTCTCTCTTCCTCCTCTCTCTTCCTCCTCTCTCTTTCTCTTCTCTTTTCCTCCTCTCTACTCTTCCTCTCTCTTCCTCCTCTCTCTTCCTCCTCTCTCTTTCTCCTCTCTCTTCCTCCTCTCTCTTCCTCCTCTCTTCTCTTCCTCTCTCTTTCTCCTCCCCCTTCCTGCTTTCTCTTCCACCTCTCTCTTCCTCCTCTCTCTTCCTCCTCTCTCTTCTTCCTCTCTACCCCTCCTCTCTCTTCCTCCTCTCTCTTCCTCCTCTCTCTTCCTCCTCTCTCTTCCTCCTCTCTCTTTTTCCTCTCTTTTCCTCCACTCTCTTCCTCCTCTGTCTTCCACTTCTCTCTTTCTCCTCTCTCTTCCTCCTCTCTCTTCCTCCTCTCTCTTCCTCCTCTCTCTTCATCCTCACATTTCCTGCTCTCTCCTTTTCCTCTCTTCCTCCTCTCTCTTCCTCCTCTCTCTTCCTCCTCTCTCTTCCTCCTCTGTCTTCCTCCTCTCTCTTCCTCTTCTCTTTTCCTCCTCTTTCCCTCTTCCTCTCTCTTCCTCTCTCTTCCTCCTCTCTTTTCCTCCTCTCTCTTCCTCCTCTCCCCTTTTCCACACCCTTCCTTCTTTCTCCTCTTCCTCTGTCTTCCACCTCTCTCTTCCTCCTCTCTCTTCCTGTTCTCTTTTCCTCCTCTCTCCTCTTCCTCTCTCTTCCTCCTCCCACTTCCTCCTCTCTATTCCTCCTCTCCCTTCCTCCTCTCTCTTTCTCCTCTCTCTTCCTCCTCTGTCTTCCTCCTCTCTTCTCTTCCTCTCTTTTTCTACTCCGTCTTCCTCCTTTCTCTTCCACCTCTCTCTTCCTCCACTCTCTTCCTCCTCTGTCTTCCACGTCTCTCTTTCTCCTCTCTCTTCCTCCTCTCTCTTCCTCCTCTCTCTTCCTCCTCTCTCTTCCTGCTCTCTATTCCTCCACAAAATTTCCTCCTCTCTCCTTTTCCTCTCTTCCTCTTCTCTCTTCCTCTTCTCTCTTCCTCCTCTCTCTTACTCCTCTCTCTTCGTCTTCTCTTTTCCTCCTCTCTCCTCTTCCTCTCTCTTCCTCCTTTCTCTTCCTCCTCTCTCTTTCTCCTCTCTCTCCCTCCTCTATCTTCCCCCTCTCTCTTCCTCCTCTCTCTTTTCCTCTCTCTTCCTCCTCTCTCTTCCTCCTCTCTCTTTCTCCTCTCTCTTCCTCCTCTCTCTTCCTCCTCTCTTCTCTTCCTCCTCTCTTCTCTTCCTCTCTCTTTCTTTTCCCTCTTCCTCCTTTCTCTACCACCACTCTCTTCCTCCTCTCTCTTCCTCCTCTCTCTTCCTCCTCTCTCTTCCTCCTCTCTCTTCCTCCTCTCTCTTCCTCCTCTCTGTTTCCTCCTCTCTCTTCCTCCTCTCCCCTTTTCCACTCCCTTCCTTCTCTCTCCTCTTCCTCTGTCTTCCACCTCTCTCTTCCTCCTCTCTCTTCCTCTTCTCTTTTCATCCTCTCTCCTCTTCCTCTCTCTTCCTCCTCTCTCTTCCTCCTCTCTCTTCCTCCTCTCTCTTTCTCCTCTCTCTTCCTCCTCTCTCTTCCTCCTCTCTTCTCTTCCTCTCTCTTTCTACTCCCTCTTCCTCCTTTCTCTTCCACCTCTCTCTTCCTCCACTCTCTTCCTCCTCTGTCTTCCACGTCTCTCTTTCTCCTCTCTCTTCCTCCTCTCTCTTCCTCCTCTCTCTTCCTGCTCTCATCTTCCTCCACAAAATTTCCTCCTCTCTCGTTTTCCTCTCTTCCTCCTCTCTCTTCCTCCTCTCTCTTCCTCCTCTCTCTTCCTCCTCTCTCTTCGTCTTCTCTTTTCCTCCTCTCTCCTCTTCCTCTCTCTTCCTGCTTTCTCTTCCTCCTCTCTCTTTCTCCTCTCTCTCCCTCCTCTCTCTTCCCCCTCTCTCTTCCTCCTCTCTCTTCCCCTTCTCTTTCCTCCTCTCTCTTCCTTCTCACTTTTCCTCCTCTCTCCTTTTCCTCTCTTCCTCCTCTCTCTTCCTCCTCTCTCTTCCTCTTCTCTTTTCCTCCTCTCTCTTCCTCCTCTCTCTTCCTCCTCTCTCTTCCTCCTTTCTCTTTCTCCTCTCTCTTCCTCCTCTCTCTTCCTCCTCTCTTCTCTTCCTCTCTCTTTCTCCTCCCTCTTCCTCCTTTCTCTTCCACCTCTCTCTTCCTGCTCTCTCTTCGTCCTCTCTCTTCCCCCTCTCTCTCCCTCCTATCTCTTCCTCCTCTCTATCCCTCCTCTCTCTTCCTCCTTTCTCTTTCTCCTCTCTCTTCCTCTTCTCTTTCCTCCTCTCTCCTCTTCCTCTCCCTTCCACCTCTCACTTCCTACTATCTCTTCCTCCTCACTTTTCCTCCACTCTCCTTTTCCTCTCTTCCTCCTCTCTCTTCCTCCTCTCTCTTCCTCCTCTCTCTTCCTCCTCTCTCTTCCTCCTCTCTCTTCCTCCTCTCTCTTCCTCCTCTTTTTCCTCTCTATTCCTCCACTGTCTTCCTCCTCTGTCTTCCTCCTCTCTCCTCTTCCTCTGTTTTTCCACCTCTCTCTTCCTCCTCTCTCCTCCTCCTCTCTATTCCTCCTCTCTCTTCCTCCTCTCGCTTCCTCCTCTCTACCCCTCCTCTCTCTTCCTACTCTCTCTTCCTCTTCTCTTTTCCTCCTCTCTCCTCTTCCTCTCTCTTCCTCTTCTCTTTTCCTCCTCTCATCTCCTCCTCACTTTTCCTCCTCTCTCCTTTTCCTCTCTACCTCCTCTCTCTTCCTCCTCTCTCTTCCTCCTCTCTCTTCCTCCTCTCTCTTCCTCCTCTCTCTTCCTCCTCTCTCTTCCTCCTCTCTCTTCCTCTTCTCTTTTCCTCCTCTCTCCTCTTCCTCTCTCTTCCTCCTCTCTTTTCTTCCTCTCTCTTCCTCCTCTCCCCTTTTCCACTCCCTTCCTTCTCTCTCCTCTTCCTCTGTCTTCCACCTCTCTCTTCCTCCTCTCTCTTCCTCTTCTCTTTTCCTCCTCACTCCTCTTCCTCTCTCTTCCTCCTCTCTCTCCTCCTCTCTCTTCCTCCTGTCCCTTCCTCCTCTCTCTTTCTCCTCTCTCTTCCTCCTCTCTCTTCCTCCTCTCTTCTCTTCCTCTCTCTTTCTACTCCCTCTTCCTCCTTTCTCTTCCACCTCTCTCTTCCTCCACTCTCTTCCTCCTCTGTCTTCCACGTCTCTCTTTCTCCTCTCTCTTCCTCCTCTCTCTTCCTCCTCTCTCTTCCTCCTCTCTTCTCCTGCTCTCTCTTCCTCCACAAAATTTCCTCCTCTCTCCTTTTCTCTCTTCCTCCTCTCTCTTCCTCCTCTCTCTTCCTCCTCTCTCTTCCTCCTCTCTCTTCGTCTTCTCTTTTCCTCCTCTCTGCTCTTCCTCTCTCTTCCTCCTTTCTCTTCCTCCTCTCTCTTTCTCCTCTCTCTCCCTCCTCTCTCTTCCCCCTCTCTCTTCCTCCTCTCTCTTCCCTTCTCTTTTCCTCCTCTCTCTTCCTCCTCACTTTTCCTCCTCTCTCCTTTTCCTCTCTTCCTCCTCTCTCTTCCTCCTCTCTCTTCCTCCTCTCTCTTCCTCCTCTCGCTTCCTCCTCTCGCTTCCTCCTATCTACCCCTCCTCTCTCTTCCTCCTCTCTCTTTCTCCTCTCTCTTCCTCTTCTCTTTTCCTTCTGTCTCTTCCTCCTCTCTCTTCCTCCTCTCTCTTCCTCCTCTCTCTTCCTCCTCTCTCTTTCTCCTCTCTCTTCCTCCTCTCTCTTCCTCCTCTCTTCTCTTCCTCTCTCTTTCTCCTCCCTCTTCCTCATTTCTCTTCCACCTCTCTCTTCCTGCTCTCTCTTCGTCCTCTCTCTTCCCCCTCTCTCTCCCTCCTATCTCTTCCTCCTCTCTATCCCTCCTCTCTCTTCCTCCTTTCTCTTTCTCCTCTCTCTTCCTCTTCTCTTTTCCTCCTCTCTCCTCTTCCTCTCCCTTCCACCTCTCACTTCCTACTATCTCTTCCTCCTCACTTTTCCTCCTCTCTCCTTTTCCTCTCTTCCTCCTCTCTCTTCCTCCTCTCTCTTCCTCCTCTCTCTTCCTCCTCTTTTTCCTCTCACTTCCTCCACTCTCTTCCTCCTCTGTCTTCCTCCTCTCTCCTCTTCCTCTGTTTTCCACCTCTCTCTTCCTCCTCTCTCCTCCTCCTCTCTATTCCTCCTCTCTCTTCCTCCTCTCGCTTCCTCCTCTCTACCCCTCCTCTCTCTTCCTCCTCTCTCTTCCTCCTCACTTTTCCTCCTCTCTCCTTTTCCTCTCTTCCTCCTCTCTCTTCATCCTCTCTCTTCCTCCTCTCTCTTCCTCCTCTCTCTTCCTCCACTCTCTTCCTCCTCTCTCTTCCTCCTCCCTCTTCCTCCGCTCTGTTCCTCCTCTCTCTTTTGCCTCTCTCTTCTTTCACTCTCTTCCTCCTCTGTCTTCCTTCTCTCTCCTCTTCCTCTGTCTTCCAGCTCTCTCTTCCTTCTCTCTCTTCCTCCTCTCTCTTCCTCCTCTCTCTTCCTCCTCTCTCTTCCTCTTCTCTTTTCCTCCTCTCTCCTCTTCCTCTCTCTTCCTCTTCTCTCTTCCTCCTCTCTCTTTCTCCTCTCTCTTCCTCCTCTCTCTTCCTTCTCTCTTCTCTTCCTCTCTCTTTCTATTCCCTCTTCCTCCTTTCTCTACCACCTCTCTCTTCCTCCTCTCTCTTCCTCCTCTCTCTTCCTCCTCTCTCTTCCTCCTCTCTCTTCCTCCTCTCTCTTCCTCTTCTCTTTTCCTCCTCTCTCCTCTTCCTCTCTTTTCCTCCTCTCTTTCCTCCTCTCTCTTCCTCCTCTCCCCTTTTCCACTCCTTTCCTTCTCTCTCCTCTTCCTCTGTCTTCCACCTCTCTCTTCCTCCTCTCTCTTCCTTTTCTCTTTTCCTCCTCTCTCCTCTTCCTCTCTCTTCCTCCTCTCTCTTCCTCCTCTCTCTTCCTCCTCTCCCTTCCTCCTCTCTCTTTCTCCTCTCTCTTTCTCCTCTCTCTTCCTCCTGTCTCTTCCTTCTCTCTTCTCTTCCTCTCTCTTTCTACTCCCTCTTCCTCCTTTCTCTTCCACCTCTCTCTTCCTCCACTCTCTTCCTTCTCTGTCTTCCACGTCTCTCTTTCTCCTCTCTCTTCCTCCTCTCTCTTCCTCCTCTCTCTTCCTCCACTCTCTTCCTTCTCTGTCTTCCACGTCTCTCTTTCTCCTCTCTCTTCCTCCTCTCTCTTCCTCCTCTCTCTTCCTGCTCTCTATTCCTCCACAAAATTTCCTCCTCTCTCCTTTTCCTCTCTTCCTCTTC
The DNA here is from genome assembly GCF_031877795.1 of Strix aluco. Classification (NCBI taxonomy): domain Eukaryota; kingdom Metazoa; phylum Chordata; class Aves; order Strigiformes; family Strigidae; genus Strix; species Strix aluco. Next base: position 6,660 of record NW_027436573.1, read on the forward strand.
TCTCTTCCTCCTCTCTCTTCCTCCTCTCTCTTCCTCCTCTCTCTTCGTCTTCTCTTTTCCTCCTCTCTCCTCTTCCTCTCTCTTCCTCCTTTCTCTTCCTCCTCTCTCTTTATCCTCTCTCTCCCTCCTCTATCTTCCCCCTCTCTCTTCCTCCTCTCTCTTCTTCCTCTCTCTTCCTCCTCTCTCTTCCTCCTCTCTCTTTCTCCTCTCTCTTCCTCCTCTCTCTTCCTCCTCTCTTCTCTTCCTCCTCTCTTCTCTTCCTCTCTCTTTCTTTTCCCTCTTCCTCCTTTCTCTACCACCACTCTCTTCCTCCTCTCTCTTCCTCCTCTCTCTTCCTCCTCTCTCTTCCTCCTCTCTCTTCCTCCTCTCTCTTCCTCCTCTCTTTTCCTCCTCTCTCTTCCTCCTCTCCCCTTTTCCACTCCCTTCCTTCTCTCTCCTCTTCCTCTGTCTTCCACCTCTCTCTTCCTCCTCTCTCTTCCTCTTCTCTTTTCATCCTCTCTCCTCTTCCTCTCTCTTCCTCCTCTCTCTTCCTCCTCTCTCTTCCTCCTCTCTCTTTCTCCTCTCTCTTCCTCCTCTCTCTTCCTCCTCTCTTCTCTTCCTCTCTCTTTCTACTCCCTCTTCCTCCTTTCTCTTCCACCTCTCTCTTCCTCCACTCTCTTCCTCCTCTGTCTTCCACGTCTCTCTTTCTCCTCTCTCTTCCTCCTCTCTCTTCCTCCTCTCTCTTCCTGCTCTCTCTTCCTCCACAAAATTTCCTCCTCTCTCCTTTTCCTCTCTTCCTCCTCTCTCTTCCTCCTCTCTCTTCCTCCTCTCTCTTCCTCCTCTCTCTTCGTCTTCTCTTTTCCTCCTCTCTCCTCTTCCTCTCTCTTCCTGCTTTCTCTTCCTCCTCTCTCTTTCTCCTCTCTCTCCCTCCTCTCTCTTCCCCCTCTCTCTTCCTCCTCTCTCTTCCCCTTCTCTTTTCCTCCTCTCTCTTCCTTCTCACTTTTCCTCCTCTCTCCTTTTCCTCTCTTCCTCCTCTCTCTTCCTCCTCTCTCTTCCTCCTCTCTCTTCCTCCTCTCTCTTCCTCCTCTCGCTTCCTCCTATCTACCCCTCCTCTCTCTTCCTCCTCTCTCTTTCTCCTCTCTCTTCCTCTTCTCTTTTCCTTCTGTCTCTTCCTCCTCTCTCTTCCTCCTCTCTCTTCCTCCTCTCTCTTCCTCCTCTCTCTTTCTCCTCTCTCTTCCTCCTCTCTCTTCCTCCTCTCTTCTCTTCCTCTCTCTTTCTCCTCCCTCTTCCTCATTTCTCTTCCACCTCTCTCTTCCTGCTCTCTCTTCGTCCTCTCTCTTCCCCCTCTCTCTCCCTCCTATCTCTTCCTCCTCTCTATCCCTCCTCTCTCTTCCTCCTTTCTCTTTCTCCTCTCTCTTCCTCTTCTCTTTTCCTCCTCTCTCCTCTTCCTCTCCCTTCCACCTCTCACTTCCTACTATCTCTTCCTCCTCACTTTTCCTCCTCTCTCCTTTTCCTCTCTTCCTCCTCTCTCTTCCTCCTCTCTCTTCCTCCTCTCTCTTCCTCCTCTTTTTCCTCTCACTTCCTCCACTCTCTTCCTCCTCTGTCTTCCTCCTCTCTCCTCTTCCTCTGTTTTCCACCTCTCTCTTCCTCCTCTCTCCTCCTCCTCTCTATTCCTCCTCTCTCTTCCTCCTCTCGCTTCCTCCTCTCTACCCCTCCTCTCTCTTCCTCCTCTCTCTTCCTCCTCACTTTTCCTCCTCTCTCCTTTTCCTCTCTTCCTCCTCTCTCTTCATCCTCTCTCTTCCTCCTCTCTCTTCCTCCTCTCTCTTCCTCCACTCTCTTCCTCCTCTCTCTTCCTCCTCCCTCTTCCTCCGCTCTGTTCCTCCTCTCTCTTTTGCCTCTCTCTTCTTTCACTCTCTTCCTCCTCTGTCTTCCTTCTCTCTCCTCTTCCTCTGTCTTCCAGCTCTCTCTTCCTTCTCTCTCTTCCTCCTCTCTCTTCCTCCTCTCTCTTCCTCCTCTCTCTTCCTCTTCTCTTTTCCTCCTCTCTCCTCTTCCTCTCTCTTCCTCTTCTCTCTTCCTCCTCTCTCTTTCTCCTCTCTCTTCCTCCTCTCTCTTCCTTCTCTCTTCTCTTCCTCTCTCTTTCTATTCCCTCTTCCTCCTTTCTCTACCACCTCTCTCTTCCTCCTCTCTCTTCCTCCTCTCTCTTCCTCCTCTCTCTTCCTCCTCTCTCTTCCTCCTCTCTCTTCCTCTTCTCTTTTCCTCCTCTCTCCTCTTCCTCTCTTTTCCTCCTCTCTTTTCCTCCTCTCTCTTCCTCCTCTCCCCTTTTCCACTCCTTTCCTTCTCTCTCCTCTTCCTCTGTCTTCCACCTCTCTCTTCCTCCTCTCTCTTCCTTTTCTCTTTTCCTCCTCTCTCCTCTTCCTCTCTCTTCCTCCTCTCTCTTCCTCCTCTCTCTTCCTCCTCTCCCTTCCTCCTCTCTCTTTCTCCTCTCTCTTTCTCCTCTCTCTTCCTCCTGTCTCTTCCTTCTCTCTTCTCTTCCTCTCTCTTTCTACTCCCTCTTCCTCCTTTCTCTTCCACCTCTCTCTTCCTCCACTCTCTTCCTTCTCTGTCTTCCACGTCTCTCTTTCTCCTCTCTCTTCCTCCTCTCTCTTCCTCCTCTCTCTTCCTCCACTCTCTTCCTTCTCTGTCTTCCACGTCTCTCTTTCTCCTCTCTCTTCCTCCTCTCTCTTCCTCCTCTCTCTTCCTGCTCTCTATTCCTCCACAAAATTTCCTCCTCTCTCCTTTTCCTCTCTTCCTCTTCTCTCTTCCTCCTCTCTCTTCCTCCTCTCTCTTCCTCCTCTCTCTTCGTCTTCTCTTTTCCTCCTCTCTCCTCTTCCTCTCTCTTCCTCCTTTCTCTTCCTCCTCTCTCTTTATCCTCTCTCTCCCTCCTCTATCTTCCCCCTCTCTCTTCCTCCTCTCTCTTCTTCCTCTCTCTTCCTCCTCTCTCTTCCTCCTCTCTCTTTCTCCTCTCTCTTCCTCCTCTCTCTTCCTCCTCTCTTCTCTTCCTCCTCTCTTCTCTTCCTCTCTCTTTCTTTTCCCTCTTCCTCCTTTCTCTACCACCACTCTCTTCCTCCTCTCTCTTCCTCCTCTCTCTTCCTCCTCTCTCTTCCTCCTCTCTCTTCCTCCTCTCTCTTCCTCCTCTCTTTTCCTCCTCTCTCTTCCTCCTCTCCCCTTTTCCACTCCCTTCCTTCTCTCTCCTCTTCCTCTGTCTTCCACCTCTCTCTTCCTCCTCTCTCTTCCTCTTCTCTTTTCATCCTCTCTCCTCTTCCTCTCTCTTCCTCCTCTCTCTTCCTCCTCTCTCTTCCTCCTCTCTCTTTCTCCTCTCTCTTCCTCCTCTCTCTTCCTCCTCTCTTCTCTTCCTCTCTCTTTCTACTCCCTCTTCCTCCTTTCTCTTCCACCTCTCTCTTCCTCCACTCTCTTCCTCCTCTGTCTTCCACGTCTCTCTTTCTCCTCTCTCTTCCTCCTCTCTCTTCCTCCTCTCTCTTCCTGCTCTCTCTTCCTCCACAAAATTTCCTCCTCTCTCCTTTTCCTCTCTTCCTCCTCTCTCTTCCTCCTCTCTCTTCCTCCTCTCTCTTCCTCCTCTCTCTTCGTCTTCTCTTTTCCTCCTCTCTCCTCTTCCTCTCTCTTCCTGCTTTCTCTTCCTCCTCTCTCTTTCTCCTCTCTCTCCCTCCTCTCTCTTCCCCCTCTCTCTTCCTCCTCTCTCTTCCCCTTCTCTTTTCCTCCTCTCTCTTCCTTCTCACTTTTCCTCCTCTCTCCTTTTCCTCTCTTCCTCCTCTCTCTTCCTCCTCTCTCTTCCTCCTCTCTCTTCCTCTTCTCTTTTCCTCCTCTCTCTTCCTCCTCTCTCTTCCTCCTCTCTCTTCCTCCTCTCTCTTTCTCCTCTCTCTTCCTCCTCTCTCTTCCTCCTCTCTTCTCTTCCTCTCTCTTTCTCCTCCCTCTTCCTCCTTTCTCTTCCACCTCTCTCTTCCTGCTCTCTCTTCGTCCTCTCTCTTCCCCCTCTCTCTCCCTCCTATCTCTTCCTCCTCTCTATCCCTCCTCTCTCTTCCTCCTTTCTCTTTCTCCTCTCTCTTCCTCTTCTCTTTTCCTCCTCTCTCCTCTTCCTCTCCCTTCCACCTCTCACTTCCTACTATCTCTTCCTCCTCACTTTTCCTCCTCTCTCCTTTTCCTCTCTTCCTCCTCTCTCTTCCTCCTCTCTCTTCCTCCTCTCTCTTCCTCCTCTCTCTTCCTCCTCTCTCTTCCTCCTCTCTCTTCCTCCTCTTTTTCCTCTCTATTCCTCCACTGTCTTCCTCCTCTGTCTTCCTCCTCTGTCCTCTTCCTCTGTTTTCCACCTCTCTCTTCCTCCTCTCTCCTCCTCCTCTCTATTCCTCCTCTCTCTTCCTCCTCTCGCTTCCTCCTCTCTACCCCTCCTCTCTCTTCCTACTCTCTCTTCCTCCTCTCTCTTCCTCTTCTCTTTTCCTCCTCTCATCTCCTCCTCACTTTTTCTCCTCTCTCCTTTTCCTCTCTACCTCCTCTCTCTTCCTCCTCTCTCTTCCTCCTCTCTCTTCCTCCTCTCTCTTCCTCCTCTCTCTTCCTCCTCTCTCTTCCTCCTCTCTCTTCCTCTTCTCTTTTCCTCCTCTCTCCTCTTCCTCTCTCTTCCTCCTCTCTTTTCTTCCTCTCTCTTCCTCCTCTCCCCTTTTCCACTCCCTTCCTTCTCTCTCCTCTTCCTCTGTCTTCCACCTCTCTCTTCCTCCTCTCTCTTCCTCTTCTCTTTTCCTCCTCACTCCTCTTCCTCTCTCTTCCTCCTCTCTCTTCCTCCTCTCTCTTCCTCCTGTCCCTTCCTCCTCTCTCTTTCTCCTCTCTCTTCCTCCTCTCTCTTCCTCCTCTCTTCTCTTCCTCTCTCTTTCTACTCCCTCTTCCTCCTTTCTCTTCCACCTCTCTCTTCCTCCACTCTCTTCCTCCTCTGTCTTCCACGTCTCTCTTTCTCCTCTCTCTTCCTCCTCTCTCTTCCTCCTCTCTCTTCCTCCTCTCTCTTCCTGCTCTCTCTTCCTCCACAAAATTTCCTCCTCTCTCCTTTTCCTCTCTTCCTCCTCTCTCTTCCTCCTCTCTCTTCCTCCTCTCTCTTCCTCCTCTCTCTTCGTCTTCTCTTTTCCTCCTCTCTGCTCTTCCTCTCTCTTCCTCCTTTCTCTTCCTCCTCTCTCTTTCTCCTCTCTCTCCCTCCTCTCTCTTCCCCCTCTCTCTTCCTCCTCTCTCTTCCCCTTCTCTTTTCCTCCTCTCTCTTCCTCCTCACTTTTCCTCCTCTCTCCTTTTCCTCTCTTCCTCCTCTCTCTTCCTCCTCTCTCTTCCTCCTCTCTCTTCCTCCTCTCTCTTCCTCCTCTCGCTTCCTCCTATCTACCCCTCCTCTCTCTTCCTCCTCTCTCTTTCTCCTCTCTCTTCCTCTTCTCTTTTCCTTCTGTCTCTTCCTCCTCTCTCTTCCTCCTCTCTCTTCCTCCTCTCTCTTCCTCCTCTCTCTTTCTCCTCTCTCTTCCTCCTCTCTCTTCCTCCTCTCTTCTCTTCCTCTCTCTTTCTCCTCCCTCTTCCTCATTTCTCTTCCACCTCTCTCTTCCTGCTCTCTCTTCGTCCTCTCTCTTCCCCCTCTCTCTCCCTCCTATCTCTTCCTCCTCTCTATCCCTCCTCTCTCTTCCTCCTTTCTCTTTCTCCTCTCTCTTCCTCTTCTCTTTTCCTCCTCTCTCCTCTTCCTCTCCCTTCCACCTCTCACTTCCTACTATCTCTTCCTCCTCACTTTTCCTCCTCTCTCCTTTTCCTCTCTTCCTCCTCTCTCTTCCTCCTCTCTCTTCCTCCTCTCTCTTCCTCCTCTTTTTCCTCTCTCTTCCTCCACTCTCTTCCTCCTCTGTCTTCCTCCTCTCTCCTCTTCCTCTGTTTTCCACCTCTCTCTTCCTCCTCTCTCCTCCTCCTCTCTATTCCTCCTCTCTCTTCCTCCTCTCGCTTCCTCCTCTCTACCCCTCCTCTCTCTTCCTCCTCTCTCTTCCTCCTCACTTTTCCTCCTCTCTCCTTTTCCTCTCTTCCTCCTCTCTCTTCATCCTCTCTCTTCCTCCTCTCTCTTCCTCCTCTCTCTTCCTCCACTCTCTTCCTCCTCTCTCTTCCTCCTCCCTCTTCCTCCGCTCTGTTCCTCCTCTCTCTTTTGCCTCTCTCTTCTTTCACTCTCTTCCTCCTCTGTCTTCCTTCTCTCTCCTCTTCCTCTGTCTTCCAGCTCTCTCTTCCTTCTCTCTCTTCCTCCTCTCTCTTCCTCCTCTCTCTTCCTCCTCTCTCTTCCTCTTCTCTTTTCCTCCTCTCTCCTCTTCCTCTCTCTTCCTCTTCTCTCTTCCTCCTCTCTCTTTCTCCTCTCTCTTCCTCCTCTCTCTTCCTTCTCTCTTCTCTTCCTCTCTCTTTCTATTCCCTCTTCCTCCTTTCTCTACCACCTCTCTCTTCCTCCTCTCTCTTCCTCCTCTCTCTTCCTCCTCTCTCTTCCTCCTCTCTCTTCCTCCTCTCTCTTCCTCTTCTCTTTTCCTCCTCTCTCCTCTTCCTCTCTTTTCCTCCTCTCTTTTCCTCCTCTCTCTTCCTCCTCTCCCCTTTTCCACTCCTTTCCTTCTCTCTCCTCTTCCTCTGTCTTCCACCTCTCTCTTCCTCCTCTCTCTTCCTTTTCTCTTTTCCTCCTCTCTCCTCTTCCTCTCTCTTCCTCCTCTCTCTTCCTCCTCTCTCTTCCTCCTCTCCCTTCCTCCTCTCTCTTTCTCCTCTCTCTTTCTCCTCTCTCTTCCTCCTCTCTCTTCCTTCTCTCTTCTCTTCCTCTCTCTTTCTACTCCCTCTTCCTCCTTTCTCTTCCACCTCTCTCTTCCTCCACTCTCTTCCTTCTCTGTCTTCCACGTCTCTCTTTCTCCTCTCTCTTCCTCCTCTCTCTTCCTCCTCTCTCTTCCTCCTCTCTCTTCCTGCTCTCTCTTCCTCCACAAAATTTCCTCCTCTCTCCTTTTCTTCTCTTCCTCCTCTCTCTTCCTCCTCTCTCTTCCTCCTCTCTCTTCCTCCTCTCTCTTCGTCTTCTCTTTTCCTCTTCTCTCCTATTCCTCTCTCTTCCTCCTTTCTCTTCCTCCTCTCTCTTTCTCCTCTCTCTCCCTCCTCTCTCTTCCCCCTCTCTCTTCCTCCTCTCTCTTCCCCTTCTCTTTTCCTCCTCTCTCTTCCTCCTCACTTTTCCTCCTCTCTCCTTTTCCTCTCTTCCTCCTCTCTCTTCCTCCTCTCTCTTCCTCCTCTCTCTTCCTCCTCTCTCTTCCTCCTCTCTCTTCCTCCTCTCTCTTCCTCCTCTCTCTTCCTCCTCTCGCTTCCTCCTATCTACCCCTCCTCTCTCTTCCTCCTCTCTCTTCCTCCTCTCTCTTCTTCTTCTCTTTTCCTCCTCTCTCTTCCTCCTCTCTCTTCCTCCTCTCTCTTCCTCCTCTCTCTTCCTCCTCTCTCTTTCTTCTCTCTCTTCCTCCTCTTTCTTCCTCCTCTCTTCTCTTCCTCTCTCTTTCTCCTCCCTCTTCCTCCTTTCTCTTCCACCTCTCTCTTCCTGCTCTGTCTTCGTCCTCTCTCTTCCTCCTCTCTCTCCCTCCTATCTCTTCCTCCTCTCTATCTCTCCTCTCTGTTCCTCCTTTCTCTTTCTCCTCTCTCTTCCTCTTCTCTTTTCCTCCTCTCTCCTCTTCCTATCCCTTTCACCTCTCACTTCCTACTATCTCTTCCTCCTCACTTTTCCTCCTCTCTCCTTTTCCTCTCTTCCTCCTCTCTCTTCATCCTCTCTCTTCCTCCTCTCTCTTCCTCCACTCTCTTCTTCCTCTCTCTTCCTCCTCTTTTTCCTCTCTCTTCCTCCACTCTCTTCCTCCTCTGTCTTCCTCCTCTCTCCTCTTCCTCTGTTTTCCACCTCTCTCTTCCTCCTCTCTCCTCCTCCTCTCTATTCCTCCTCTCTCTTCCTCCTCTCGCTTCCTCCTCTCTACCCCTCCTCTCTCTTCCTCCTCTCTCTTCTTTCTCTCTCTTCCTCTTCTCTTTTCCTCCTCTCGTCTCCTCCTCACTTTTCCTCCTCTCTCCTTTTCCTCTCTATCTCCTGTCTCTTTCTCCTCTCTTTTCCTCCTCTCTCTTCCTCCTCTCTCTTCCTCCTCTCTCTTCCTCCTCTCTCTTCATCCCTTCTCTTTTTCCTCTCTCTTCTTCCACTCTCTTCCTCCTCTGTCTTCCTTCTCTATTCTCTTCCGCTGTCTTCCTCCTCTCTCTTCCTCCTCTCTCTTCCTCCTCTCTCTTCCTCTTCTCTTTTCCTCCTCTCTCCTCTTACTCTCTTTTCCTCCTCTCTCTTCCTCCTCTCTATTCCTCCTCTCTCTTCCTCCTCTCGCTTCCTCTTCTCTACCCCTCCTCTCTCTTCCTCCTCTCTCTTCTTCCTCTCTCTTCCTCTTCTCTTTTCCTCCTCTCTCTTCCTCCTCACTTTTTCTCCTCTCTCCTTTTCCTCTCTTCCTCCTCTCTCTTCCTCCTCTCTCTTCCTCCTCTCTCTTCCTCCTCTCTCTTCCTCCACTCTCTTCCTCCTCTCTCTTCCTCCTCCCTCTTCCTCCTCTCTGTTCCTCATCTCTCTTTTGCCTCTCTCTTCCTCCACTCTCTTCCTCCTCTGTCTTCCTTCTCTCTCCTCTTCCTCTGTTTTCCAGCTCTCTCTTCCTCCCCTCTCTTCCTCCTCTCTCTTCCTCCTCTCTCTTCCTCTTCTCTTTTCCTCCTCTCTCCTCTTCCTCTCTCTTCCTCCTCTCTCTTCCTCCTCTCTCTTCCTCCTCTCACTTCCTCCTCTCTTCTCTTCCTCTCTCTTTCTCTTCCCTCTTCCTACTTTCTCTACCACCTCTCTCTTCCTCCTCTCTCTTCCTCCTCTCCCTTCCTCCTCTCTCTTCCTCCTCTCTCTTCCTCCTCTCTCTTCCGCTTCTCTTTTCCTATCCTCTCTTCTTCCTCTCTCATCCTCCTCTCTCTTTCTCCTCTCTCTTCCTCCTCTCTCTTCCTCCTCTCTCTTCCTACTCTCTCTTCCTCCTCTCTCTTCCTTTTCTCTTTTCCTATTCTCTCCTCTTCCTCTCTCATCCTCCTCTCTCTTCCTCCTCTCGCTTCCTCCTCTCTCTTCCTCTTCTCTTTTCCTCCTCTCTCCTCTTCCTCTCTCTTCCTCCTCTCTCTTCCTCCTCTCTCTTCCTCCTCTCTCTCCTCCTCTCTTTTCCTTCTCTCTCTTCCTCCTCTCCCCTTTTCCTCTCACTTCCTTCTCTCTTATTTTCCTTTCTCTTCCTCCTCTCTCTTCCTCCTCTCTCTTCCTCCTCTCTCTTCCTCCTCTCTCTTCCTCCTTTCTCTTCCTCCACTCTCTTCCTCCTCTCTCTTCCTCATCTCTCTTCCTCCTCTCTCTTCCTCCTCTCTTTTCCTCCTCTCTCTTCCTCCTCTCCCCTTTTCCACTCTCTTCCTTCCCTCTCCTCTTCCTCTGTCTTCCACCTCTCTCTTCCTCCTCTCTCTTCCTCTTCTCTTTTCCTCCTCTCTCCTCTTCCTCTCTCTTCCTCCTCTCTCTTCCTCCTCTCTCTTCCTCCTCTCTCTTCCTCCTCTCTCTTTCTCCTCTCTCTTCCTCCTCTCTTCTCTTCCTCTCTCTTTCTCCTCCGTCATCCTCCTTTCTCTACCACCTCTCTCTTCCTCCTCTCTCTTCCTCCTCTTTCTTCCTCCTCTCTCTTCCTCCTCTCTCTTCCTCTTCTCTTTTCCTATTCTCTCTTCTTCCTCTCTCATCCTCCTCTCTCTTCCTCCTCTCGCTTCCTCCTCTCTCTTCCTCCTCTCTCTTCCTCCTCTCTCTTCCTCTTCTCTCTTCCTCCTCTCTCTTCCTCTTCTCTTTTCCTATTCTCTCCTCTTCCTCTCTCATCCTCCTCTCTCTTCCTTCTCTCTCTTCCTCCTCTCTCTTCCTCCTCTCTCTTCCTCATCTCTCTTCCTCCTCTCTCTTCCTCCTCTCTTTTCCTCCTCTCTCTTCCTCCTCTCCCCTTTTCCACTCTCTTCCTTCTCTCTCCTCTTCCTCTGTCTTCCACCTCTCACTTCCTTCTCTACTTCCTCCTCTCTCTTCCTCCTCTCTCCTTTTCCTCTTTCTTCATCCTTTCTCTTCCTCATTTCTCTTCCTCCTCTCTCTTCCTCCTCTTTCTTTCTCCTCTCTTTTCCTCCTCCTCATCCCCCCCATCTTATTTTCCACTCTCTTCCTCTTCTCTCATTTTCTTCTCTCTTCCTCCTCTCTCTTCCTCCTCTCTCTTCCTCCTCTGTCTTCCTTCTCTCTCTTCCTCCTCTCTCATTCTCCTCTCTCCCCCTCACCTCTCCCCCTCCTCTCTCTTCCTCCTCTCTCTTCCACCTCTCGCTTTGTCCTCTCTATCCCTCCTCTCTCTTCCTCCTCTCTCTTCCTCCTCTCTCTTCCTCTTCTCTTTTCCTCCTCTCTCCTCTTCCTCTCCCTTCCACCTCTCTCTTCCTCCTCTCTCTTCCTCCTCACATTTCCTCCTCTCTCCTTTTCCTCTCTTCCTCCTCTCTCTTCCTCCTCTCTCTTCCTCCACTCTCTTCCTCCTTTGTCTTCCTTCTCTCTCCTCTTCCTCTCTCTTTCTCCTCCCTCTTCCTCCTCTCTCTTCCTCCTCTCTCTTCGTCGTCTCTCTTCCTCCTCTCTCTTCCTCCTCTCTCTTCCTGTTCTCTTTTCCTCCTCTTTACTCTTCCTCTCTCTTCCTCCTCTCTCTTCCTCCTCTCTCTTTCTCCTCTCTCCTCCTCCTCTCTCTTCCTCCTCTCTTCTCTTCCTCTTTCTTTCTCCTCGCCCTTCCTCCTTTCTCTTCCACCTCTCTCTTCCTCCTCTCTCTTCCTCCTCTCTCGTCCTCTTTTCTTTTCCTCCTCTCTCCTCTTCCTCTCTTTTTCTCCTCTCTCTTCCTCCTCTCTCTTCCTCCTCTCTTTTTCTCCTCTCTCTTCCTCCTCTCTATTCCTCCTCTCTTCTCTTCCTCTCTCTTTCTCCTCCCCCTTCCTCCTTTCTCTCCACCTCTCTCTTCCTCCTCTCTCTTCCTCCTCTCTCTTCCTCCTCTCTACTCCTCCTCTCTCTTCCACCCCTCTCCTCCTCCTCTCTCTTCCTCTTCTCTTTTCCTCCTCTCACTTCCTCCTCACTTTTCCTTCTCTCTCCTTTTCCTCTCCACCTGCTCTCTCTTCCTCCTCTCTCTTCCTCCTCTCTCTTCCTCCTCTCTCTTCCTCCTCTCTCTTTTTCCTCTCTCTTCCTCCACTCTCTTCCTCCTCTGTCTTCCTTCTCTATTCTCTTCCTCTGTCTTCCACCTCTCTCTTCCTCCTCTGTCTTCCTCCTCTCTCTTCCTCCTCTCTCTTTCTCCTCTCTCTTCCTCCTCTCTCTTCCTCCTCTCTTCTCTTCTTCTCTCTTTCTCCTTTCCTCTTCCTCCTCTCTACCCCTCCTCTCTCTTCCTCCTCTCTCTTCCTCCTCTCTCTTCCTCTTCTCTTTTCCTCCTCTCTCCTCTTCCTCTCTTTTCCTCCTCTCTCTTCCTCCTCTCTATTCCTCCTCTCTCTTCCTCCTCTCGCTTCCTCTTCTCTACCCCTCCTCTCTCTTCCTCCTCTCTCTTCCTCCTCTCTCTTCCTCTTCTCTTTTCCTCCTCTCTCTTCCTCCTCACTTTTCCTCCTCCCTCCTTTTCCTCTCTTCCTCCTCTCTCTTCCTCCTCTCTCTTCCTCCTCTCTCTTCCTCCTCTCTCTTCCTCATCTCTCTTCCTCCTCTCTCTTGTTCCTCTCTCTTTCTCCACTCTCTTCCTCATCTGACTTCCTTCTCTCTTCTCTTCCTCTGTCTTTCACCTCTCTCTTCCTCCTCTCTCTTCCTCCTCTCTCTTCCTCCTCTCTCTTCCCTCTCTTTTTCCTCTCTCTTCCTCCACTCTCTTCCTCCTCTGACTTCCTTCTCTCTCCTCTTCCTCTGTCATCCACCTCTCTCTTCCTCCTCTCTCTTCCTCCTCTCTCTTCCTCCTCACATTTCCTCCTCTCTCCTTTTCCTCTCTTCCTCCTCTCTCTTCCTCCTCTCACTTCCTCCACTCTCTTCCTCTTCTCTCTTCCTCCTCTCTCTTTTTCTTCTCTCTTCCTCCACTGTCTTCCTCCTCTGTCTTCCTTCTCTCTCCTCTTCCTCTGTCTTCCAGCTCTCTCTTCCTCCTCTCTCTTCCTCCTCTCTCTTCCTCCTCTCTCTTCCTCCTCTCTCTTCCTCTTCTCTTTTCATCTTCTCTCTTCGTCGTCACTTTTCCTCCTCCCTCCTTTTCCTCTCTTCCTCCTCTCTCTTCCTCCTCTCTATTCCTCCTCTCTCTTCCTCCTCTCTCTTCCTCATCTCTCTTCCTCCTCTCTCTTTTTCCTCTCTCTTCCTCCACTCTCTTCCTCCTCTGAATTCCTTCACTCTCCTCTTCCTCTGTCTTCCACCTCTCTCTTCCTCTTCTCTCTTCCTCCTCTCTCTTCCGCCTCTCTTCTCTTCCTCTCTCTTTCTCCTCCCCCTTCCTCCTTTCTCTTCCTCCTCTCTCTTCCTCCTCTCTCTTCCTCCTCTCTCTTCCTCCTCTCTACCCCTCCTCTCTCTTCATCCTCTCTCTTCCTCCTCTCTCTTCCTCTTCTCTTTTCCTCCTCTCTCCTCTTCCTCTGTCATCCACCTCTCTCTTCCTCCTCTCTCTTCCTCCTCTCTCTTCCTCCTCACATTTCCTCCTCTCTCCTTTTCCTCTCTTCCTCCTCTCTCTTCCTCCTCTCTCTTCCTCCACCCTCGTCTTCTTCTCTATTCCTCCTCTCTCTTTTTCCTCTCTCTACCTCCACTCTCTTCCTCCTCTGCCTTCCTTCTCTCTCCTCTTCCTCTGTCTTCCAGCTCTCTCTTCCAGCTCTCTCTTCCTCCTCTCTCTTCCGCCTCTCTCTTCCTCTTCTCTCTTCCTTTTCTCTTTTCCTCCTCTCTCCTCTTCCTCTCCCTTCCACATCTCTCTTCCGCCTCTCTCTTCCTCCTCACTTTTCCTCCTCTCTCCTTTTCCTCTCTTCCTCCTCTCTCTTCCTCCTCTCTCTTCCTCCTCTCTCTTCCTCCTCTCTCTTCCTCCTCTCTCTTCCTCCTCTCTTTTTCCTCTCATTTCCTCCACTCTCTTCCTCCTCTGTCTTCCTTCTCTCTCCTCTTCCTCTGTCTTCCTCCTCTCTTTTACTCCTCTCTCTTCCTTCTCACTTTTCCTCCTCTCTCCTTTTCCTCTCTTCCTCCTCTCTCTTCCTCCTCTCTCTTCCTCCTCTCTCTTCCTCCTCTCTCTTTTTCCTCTCTCTTCCTCCACTCTCTACCTCCTCTGTTTCCTTCTCTCTCCTCTTCCTCTCTCTTCCACCTCTCTCTTCCTCCTCTCTCTTTCTCCTCTCTCCTCCTCCTCTCTCTTCCTCCTCTCTTCTCTTCCTCTTTCTTTCTCCTCGCCCTTCCTCCTTTCTCTTCCACCTCTCTCTTCCTCCTCTCTCTTCCTCCTCTCTCGTCCTCTTTTCTTTTCCTCCTCTCTCCTCTTCCTCTCTTTTTCTCCTCTCTCTTCCTCCTCTCTCTTCCTCCTCTCTTTTTCTCCTCTCTCTTCCTCCTCTCTATTCCTCCTCTCTTCTCTTCCTCTCTCTTTCTCCTCCCCCTTCCTCCTTTCTCTCCACCTCTCTCTTCCTCCTCTCTCTTCCTCCTCTCTCTTCCTCCTCTCTACCCCTCCTCTCTCTTCAACCCCTCTCCTCCTCCTCTCTCTTCCTCTTCTCTTTTCCTCCTCTCACTTCCTCCTCACTTTTCCTTCTCTCTCCTTTTCCTCTCTACCTGCTCTCTCTTCCTCCTCTCTCTTCCTCCTCTCTCTTCCTCCTCTCTCTTCCTCCTCTCTCTTTTTCCTCTCTCTTCCTCCACTCTCTTCCTCCTCTGTCTTCCTTCTCTATTCTCTTCCTCTGTCTTCCACCTCTCTCTTCCTCCTCTGTCTTCCTCCTCTCTCTTCCTCCTCTCTCTTTCTCCTCTCTCTTCCTCCTCTCTCTTCCTCCTCTCTTCTCTTCCTCTCTCTTTCTCCTTTCCTCTTCCTCCTCTCTACCCCTCCTCTCTCTTCCTCCTCTCTCTTCCTCCTCTCTCTTCCTCTTCTCTTTTCCTCCTCTCTCCTCTTCCTCTCTTTTCCTCCTCTCTCTTCCTCCTCTCTATTCCTCCTCTCTCTTCCTCCTCTCGCTTCCTCTTCTCTACCCCTCCTCTCTCTTCCTCCTCTCTCTTCCTCCTCTCTCTTCCTCTTCTCTTTTCCTCCTCTCTCTTCCTCCTCACTTTTCCTCCTCCCTCCTTTTCCTCTCTTCCTCCTCTCTCTTCCTCCTCTCTCTTCCTCCTCTCTCTTCCTCCTCTCTCTTCCTCATCTCTCTTCCTCCTCTCTCTTGTTCCTCTCTCTTTCTCCACTCTCTTCCTCATCTGACTTCCTTCTCTCTTCTCTTCCTCTGTCTTCCACCTCTCTCTTCCTCCTCTCTCTTCCTCCTCTCTCTTCCTCCTCTCTCTTCCCTCTCTCTCTTTTTCCTCTCTCTTCCTCCACTCTCTTCCTCCTCTGACTTCCTTCTCTCTCCTCTTCCTCTGTCATCCACCTCTCTCTTCCTCCTCTCTCTTCCTCCTCTCTCTTCCTCCTCACATTTCCTCCTCTCTCCTTTTCCTCTCTTCCTCCTCTCTCTTCCTCCTCTCACTTCCTCCACTCTCTTCCTCTTCTCTCTTCCTCCTCTCTCTTTTTCTTCTCTCTTCCTCCACTGTCTTCCTCCTCTGTCTTCCTTCTCTCTCCTCTTCCTCTGTCTTCCAGCTCTCTCTTCCTCCTCTCTCTTCCTCCTCTCTCTTCCTCCTCTCTCTTCCTCCTCTCTCTTCCTCTTCTCTTTTCATCTTCTCTCTTCGTCGTCACTTTTCCTCCTCCCTCCTTTTCCTCTCTTCCTCCTCTCTCTTCCTCCTCTCTATTCCTCCTTCTCTCTTCCTCCTCTCTCTTCCTCATCTCTCTTCCTCCTCTCTCTTTTTCCTCTCTCTTCCTCCACTCTCTTCCTCCTCTGAATTCCTTCACTATCCTCTTCCTCTGTCTTCCACCTCTCTCTTCCTCTTCTCTCTTCCTCCTCTCTCTTCCGCCTCTCTTCTCTTCCTCTCTCTTTCTCCTCCCCCTTCCTCCTTTCTCTTCCTCCTCTCTCTTCCTCCTCTCTCTTCCTCCTCTCTCTTCCTCCTCTCTACCCCTCCTCTCTCTTCATCCTCTCTCTTCCTCCTCTCTCTTCCTCTTCTCTTTTCCTCCTCTCTCCTCTTCCTCTGTCATCCACCTCTCTCTTCCTCCTCTCTCTTCCTCCTCTCTCTTCCTCCTCACATTTCCTCCTCTCTCCTTTTCCTCTCTTCCTCCTCTCTCTTCCTCCTCTCTCTTCCTCCACCCTCGTCTTCTTCTCTATTCCTCCTCTCTCTTTTTCCTCTCTCTACCTCCACTCTCTTCCTCCTCTGCCTTCCTTCTCTCTCCTCTTCCTCTGTCTTCCAGCTCTCTCTTCCAGCTCTCTCTTCCTCCTCTCTCTTCCGCCTCTCTCTTCTCCTCTCTCTTCCTTTTCTCTTTTCCTCCTCTCTCCTCTTCCTCTCCCTTCCACATCTCTCTTCCGCCTCTCTCTTCCTCCTCACTTTTCCTCCTCTCTCCTTTTCCTCTCTTCCTCCTCTCTCTTCCTCCTCTCTCTTCCTCCTCTCTCTTCCTCCTCTCTCTTCCTCCTCTCTCTTCCTCCTCTCTTTTTCCTCTCATTTCCTCCACTCTCTTCCTCCTCTGTCTTCCTTCTCTCTCCTCTTCCTCTGTCTTCCTCCTCTCTTTTACTCCTCTCTCTTCCTTCTCACTTTTCCTCCTCTCTCCTTTTCCTCTCTTCCTCCTCTCTCTTCCTCCTCTCTCTTCCTCCTCTCTCTTCCTCCTCTCTCTTTTTCCTCTCTCTTCCTCCACTCTCTGCCTCCTCTGTTTCCTTCTCTCTCCTCTTCCTCTCTCTTCCACCTCTCTCTTCCTCCACTCTCTTCCTCCTCTCTCATCCTCCTCTCTCTTCCTCATCTCTCTTCCTCCTCTCTCTTCCTCTTCTCTTTTCCTCCGCTCTCTTCCTCCTCTGTCTTCCTTCTCTCTCCTCTTCCTCTGTCTTCCTCCTCTCTTTTACTCCTCTCTCTTCCTTCTCACTTTTCCTCCTCTCTCCTTTTCTTCTCTTCCTCCTCTCTCTTCCTCCTCTCTCTTCCTCCTCTCTCTTCCTCCACTCTCTTCTTCCTCTCTCTTCCTCCTCTTTTTCCTCTCTCTTCCTCCACTCTCTTCCTCCTCTGTCTTCCTCCTCTCTCTTCTTCCTCTGTTTTCCACCTCTCTCTTCCTCCTCTCTCCTCCTCCTCTCTATTCCTCCTCTCTCTTCCTCCTCTCGCTTCCTCCTCTCTACCCCTCCTCTCTCTTCCTCCTCTCTCTTCTTTCTCTCTCTTCCTCTTCTCTTTTCCTCCTCTCATCTCCTCCTCACTTTTCCTCCTCTCTCCTTTTCCTCTCTACCTCCTGTCTCTTCCTCCTCTCTTTTCCTCCTCTCTCTTCCTCCTCTCTCTTCCTCCTCTCTCTTCCTCCTCTCTCTTCCTCCTCTCTCTTCATCCCCTCTCTTTTTCCTCTCTCTTCTTCCACTCTCTACCTCCTCTGTCTTCCTTCTCTATCCTCTTCCGCTGTCTTCCACCTCTCTCTTCCTCCTCTCTCTTCCTCCTCTCTCTTCCTCCTCTCTCTTCCTCCTCTCTCTTCCTCTTCTCTTTTCCTCCTCTCTCCTCTTACTGTCTTTTCCTCCTCTCTCTTCCTCCTCTCTATTCCTCCTCTCTCTTCCTCCTCTCGCTTCCTCTTCTCTACCCCTCCTCTCTCTTCCTCCTCTCTCTTCCTCCTCTCTCTTCCTCTTCTCTTTTCCTCCTCTCTCTTCCTCCTCACTTTTCCTTCTCTCTCCTTTTCCTCTCTTCCTTCTCTCTCTTCCTCCTCTCTCTTCCTCCTCTCTCTTCCTCCTCTCTCTTCCTCCACTCTCTTCCTCCTCTCTCTTCCTCCTCCCTCTTCCTCCTCTCTGTTCCTCATCTCTCTTTTGCCTCTCTCTTCCTCCACTCTCTTCCTCCTCTGTCTTCCTTGTCTCTCCTGTTCCTCTGTCTTCCAGCTCTCTCTTCCTCCTCTCTCTTCCTCCTCTCTCTTCCTCCTCTCTCTTCCTCCTCTCTCTTCCTCTTCTCTTTTCCTCCTCTCTCTTCCTCCTCACTTTTCCTTCTCTCTCCTTTTCCTCTCTTCCTTCTCTCTCTTCCTCCTCTCTCTTCCTCCTCTCTCTTCCTCCTCTCTCTTCCTCCACTCTCTTCCTCCTCTCTCTTCCTCCTCCCTCTTCCTCCTCTCTGTTCCTCATCTCTCTTTTGCCTCTCTCTTCCTCCACTCTCTTCCTCCTCTGTCTTCCTTGTCTCTCCTGTTCCTCTGTCTTCCAGCTCTCTCTTCCTCCTCTCTCTTCCTCCTCTCTCTTCCTCCTCTCTCTTCCTCCTCTCTCTTCCTCTTCTCTTTTCCTCCTCTCTCCTCTTCCTCTCTCTTCCTCCTCTCTCTTCCTCCTCTCTCTTCCTCCTCTCTCTTCCTCCTCTCACTTCCTCCTCTCTTCTCTTCCTCTCTCTTTCTCTTCCCTCTTCCTACTTTCTCTACCACCTCTCTCTTCCTCCTCTCTCTTCCTCCTCTCTCTTCCTCCTCTCTCTTCCTACTCTCTCTTCCTCCTCTCTCTTCCTTTTCTCTTTTCCTATTCTCTCCTCTTCCTCTCTCATCCTCCTCTCTCTTCCTCCTCTCGCTTCCTCCTCTCACTTCCTCCTCTCTCTTCCTTCTCTCTCTTCCTCCTCTCTCTTCCTCCTCTCTCTTCCTCTTCTCTTTTCCTCCTCTCTCCTCTTCCTCTCTCTTCCTCCTTTCTCTTCCTCCTCTCTCTTCCTCCTCTCTCTCCTCCTCTCTTTTCCTTCTCTCTCTTCCTCCTCTCCCCTTTTCCTCTCACTTCCTTCTCTCTTATTTTCCTTTCTCTTCCTCCTCTCTCTTCCTCCTCTCTCTTCCTCCTCTCTCTTCCTCCTCTCTTTTCCTCCTCTCTCTTCCTCCTCTCTCTTCCTCCACTCTCTTCCTCCTCTCTCTTCCTCATCTCTCTTCCTCCTTTCTCTTCCTCCTCTCTTTTCCTCCTCTCTCTTCCTCCTCTCCCCTTTTCCACTCTCTTCCTTCCCTCTCCTCTTCCTCTGTCTTCCACCTCTCTCTTCCACCTCTCTCTTCCTCCTCTCTCTTCCTCTTCCCTTTTCCTCCTCTCTCCTCTTCCTCTCTCTTCCTCCTCTCTCTTCCTCCTCTCTCTTCCTCCTCTCTCTTTCTCCTCTCTCTTTCTCCTCTCTTCTCTTCCTCTCTCTTTCTCCTCCGTCTTCCTCCTTTCTCTACCACCTCTCTCTTCCTCCTCTCTCTTCCTCCTCTTTCTTCCTCCTCTCTCTTCCTCGTCTCTCTTCCTCTTCTCTTTTCCTATTCTCTCTTCTTCCTCTCTCATCCTCCTCTCTCTTCCTCCTCTCGCTTCCTCCTCTCTCTTCCTCCTCTCTCTTCCTCCTCTCTCTTCCTCTTCTCTCTTCCTCCTCTCTCTTCCTCTTCTCTTTTCCTATTCTCTCCTCTTCCTCTCTCATCCTCCTCTCTCTTCCTTCTCTCTCTTCCTCCTCTCTCTTCCTCCTCTCTCTTCCTCATCTCTCTTCCTCCTCTCTCTTCCTCCTCTCTCTTCCTCCTCTCTTTTCCTCCTCTCTCTTCCTCCTCTCCCCTTTTCCACTCTCTTACTTCTCTCTCCTCTTCCTCTGTCTTCCACCTCTCACTTCCTTCTCTACTTCCTCCTCTCTCTTCCTCCTCTCTCCTTTTCCTGTTTCTTCATCCTTTCTCTTCCTCATTTCTCTTCCTCCTCTCTCTTCCTCCTCTCTCTTTCTCCTCTCTTTTCCTCCTCCTCATCCCCCCCATCTTATTTTCCACTCTCTTCCTCTTCTCTCATTTTCTTCTGTCTTCCTCCTCTCTCTTCCTCCTCTCTCTTCCTCCTCTGTCTTCCTTCTCTCTCTTCCTCCTCTCTCATTCTCCTCTCTCCCCTCAACTCTCCCCCTCCTCTCTCTTCCTCCTCTCTCTTCCACCTCTCGCTTTGTCCTCTCTACCCCTCCTCTCTCTTCCTCCTCTCTCTTCCTCCTCTCACTTCCTCCTCTCTTCTCTTCCTCTCTCTTTCTCTTCCCTCTTCCTACTTTCTCTACCACCTCTCTCTTCCTCCTCTCTCTTCCTCCTCTCTCTTCCTCCTCTCTCTTCCTCCTCTCTCTTCCGCTTCTCTTTTCCTATCCTGTCTTCTTCCTCTCTCATTCTCCTCTCTCTTCCTCCTCTCTCTTCCTCCTCTCTCTTCCTCCTCTCTCTTCCTACTCTCTCTTCCTCCTCTCTCTTCCTTTTCTCTTTTCTTATTCTCTCCTCTTCCTCTCTCATCCTCCTCTCTCTTCCTCCTCTCGCTTCCTCGTCTCACTTCCTCCTCTCTCTTCCTTCTCTCTCTTCCTCCTCTCTCTTTCTCCTCTCTCTTCCTCTTCTCTTTTCCTCCTCTCTCCTCTTCCTCTCTCTTCCTCCTCTCTCTTTCTCCTCTCTCTTCCTCCTCTCTCTCCTCCTCTCTTTTCCTTCTCTCTCTTCCTCCTCTCCCCTTTTCCTCTCACTTCCTTCTCTCTTATTTTCCTTTCTCTTCCTCCTCTCTCTTCCTCCTCTCTCTTCCTCCTCTCTCTTCCTCCTCTCTCTTCCTCCACTCTCTTCCTCCTCTCTCTTCCTCATCTCTCTTCCTCCTCTCTCTTCCTCCTCTCTTTTCCTCCTCTCTCTTCCTCCTCTCCCCTTTTCCACTCTCTTCCTTCCCTCTCCTCTTCCTCTGTCTTCCACCTCTCTCTTCCTCCTCTCTCTTCCTCTTCTCTTTTCCTCCTCTCTCCTCTTCCTCTCTCTTCCTCCTCTCTCTTCCTCCACTCTCTTCCTCCTCTCTCTTCCTCCTCCCTCTTCCTCCTCTCTGTTCCTCATCTCTCTTTTGCCTCTCTCTTCCTCCACTCTCTTCCTCCTCTGTCTTCCTTCTCTCTCCTCTTCCTCTGTCTTCCAGCTCTCTCTTCCTCCTCTCTCTTCCTCCTCTCTCTTCCTCCTCTCTCTTCCTCTTCTCTTTTCCTCCTCTCTCCTCTTCCTCTCTCTTCCTCCTCTCTCTTCCTCTTCTCTCCTTCTCCTCTCTCTTCCTCCTCTCACTTCCTCCTCTCTTCTCTTCCTCTCTCTTTTCCTCTCTTCTCTTCCTCTCTCTTTCTCTTCCCTCTTCCTACTTTCTCTACCACCTCTCTCTTCCTCCTCCTCTTCCTCCTCTCTCTTCCTCCTCTCTCTTCCTCCTCTCTCTTTCTCCTCTCTCTTCCGCTTCTCTTTTCCTATCCGCTTCTTCCTCTCTCATCCTCCTCTCTCTTCCTCCTCTCTCTTCCTCCTCTCTCTTCCTACTCTCTCTTCCTCCTCTCTCTTCCTTTTCTCTTTTCCTATTCTCTCCTCTCCTCTCTCATCCTCCTCTCTCTTCCTCCTCTCACTTCCTCCTCTCTCTTCCTTCTCTCTTCCTCCTCTCTCTTCCTCCTCTCTCTTCCTCTTCTCTTTTCTCTCTCTCTCTTCCTCTCTCTTCCTCTCTCTTGCCTCCTCTCTCTTCCTCTCTCTCTCCTCCTCTCTTTTCCTTCTCTCTCTCCTCTCTCTCCTTTCCTCTCACTTCCTTCTTTCTTATTTTCCTTTCTCTCCTCCTCTCTCTTCCTCCTCTCTCTTCTCCTCTCTCTTCCTCCTCTCTCTTCCTCCACTCTCTTCCTCCTCTCTTTCCTCATCTCTCTTCCTCCTCTCTCTTCCTCCTCTCTTTTCCTCCTCTCTCTTCCTCCTCTCCCCTTTTCCACTCTCTTCCTTCCCTCTCCTCTTCCTCTGTCTTCCACCTCTCTCTTCCTCCTCTCTCTTCCTCTTCTCTTTTCCTCCTCTCTCTTCCTCCTCTCTCTTCCTCCTCTCTCTTCCTCCTCTCTCTTTCTCCTCTCTCTTCTCTCTCTCTCTCCTCTCTTCTCTTCTCTCTCTTTCTCCTCCGTCTTTCTCCTTTCTCTACACCTCTCTCTTCCTCCTCTCTCTTCCTCCTCTTTCTTCCTCCTCTCTCTTCCTCGTCTCTCTTCCTCTTCTCTTTTCCTATTCTCTCTTCTTCCTCTCTCATCCTCCTCTCTCTTCCTCCTCTCTCTTCTCCTCTCTCTTCCTCCTCTCTCTTCCTCCTCTCTCTTCCTCTTCTCTCTTCCTCCTCTCTCTTCCTCTTCTCTTTTCCTATTCTCTCCTCTTCCTCTCTCATCCTCCTCTCTCTTCCTTCTCTCTCTTCCTCCTCTCTCTTCCTCCTCTCTCTTCCTCATCTCTCTTCCTCCTCTCTCTTCCTCCTCTCTTTTCCTCCTCTCTCTTCCTCCTCTCCCCTTTTCCACTCTCTTCCTTCTCTCTCCTCTTCCTCTGTCTTCCACCTCTCACTTCCTTCTCTACTTCCTTCTCTCTCTTCCTCCTCTCTCCTTTCCTCTTTCTTCATCCTTTCTCTTCCTCATTTCTCTTCCTCCTCTCTTTCCTCCTCTCTCTTCTCCTCTCTTTTCCTCCTCCTCATCCCCCCATCTTATTTTCCACTCTCTTCCTCTTCTCTCATTTTCTTCTGTCTTCCTCCTCTCTCTTCCTCCTCTCTCTTCCTCCTCTGTCTTCCTTCTCTCTCTTCCTCCTCTCTCATTCTCCTCTCTCCCCCTCACCTCTCCCCCTCCTCTCTCTTCCTCCTCTCTCTTCCACCTCTCGCTTTGTCCTCTCTACCCCTCCTCTCTCTTCCTCCTCTCTCTTCCTCCTCTCTCTTCCTCCTCTCACTTCCTCCTCTCTTCTCTTCCTCTCTCTTTCTCTTCCCTCTTCCTACTTTCTCTACACCTCTCTCTTCCTCCTCTCTCTTCCTCCTCTCTCTTTCTCCTCTCTCTTCTCCTCTCTCTTTCCTCCTCTCTCTTCCGCTTCTCTTTCCTATCCTCTCTTCTTCCTCTCTCATCTCCTCTCTCTTCCTCCTCTCTCTTCCTCCTCTCTCTTCCTCCTCTCTCTTCCTACCTCTCTCTTTCTCCTCTCTTCCTTTCTCTTTTCCTATTCTCTCCTCTTCCTCTCTCATCCTCCTCTCTCTTCCTCCTCTCGCTTCTCCTCTCACTTCCTCCTCTCTCTTCCTTCTCTTCTCTCCTCCTCTCTCTTCGTCCTCTCTCTTCCTCTTCTCTTTTCCTCCTCTCTCCTCTTCCTCTCTCTTCCTCCTCTCTCTTCCTCCTCTCTCTTCCTCCTCTCTCTCCTCCTCTCTTTTCCTTCTCTCTCTTCCTCCTCTCCCCTTTTCCTCTCATTTCCTTCTCTCTTATTTTCCTTTCTCTTCCTCCTCTCTCTTCCTCCTCTCTCTTCCTCCTCTCTCTTCCTCCTCTCTCTTCCTCCTCTCTCTTCCTCCACTCTCTTCCTCCTCTCTCTTCCTCATCTCTCTTCCTCCTCTCTCTTCCTCCTCTCTTTTCCTCCTCTCTCTTCCTCCTCTCCCCTTTTCCACTCTCTTCTTCCCTCTCCTCTTCCTCTATCTTCCACCTCTCTCTTCCTCCTCTCTCTTCCTCTTCTCTTTTCCTCCTCTCTCCTCTTCCTCTCTCTTCCTCCTCTCTCTTCCTCCTCTCTCTTCCTCCTCTCTCTTTCTCCTCTCTCTTCCTCCTCTCTCTTCCTCCTCTCTTCTCTTCCTCTCTCTTTCTCCTCCGTCTTCCTCCTTTCTCTACCACCTCTCTCTTCCTCCTCTCTCTTCCTCCTCTTTCTTCCTCCTCTCTCTTCCTCCTCTCTCTTCCTCTTCTCTTTTCCTATTCTCTTCTTCCTCTCTCATCCTCCTCTCTCTTCCTCCTCTCGCTTCCTCCTCTCTCTTCCTCCTCTCTCTTCCTCCTCTCTCTTCCTCTTCTCTCTTCCTCCTCTGTCTTCCTCTTCTCTTTTCCTATTCTCTCCTCTTCCTCTCTCATCCTCCTCTCTCTTCCTTCTCTCTCTTCCTCCTCTCTCTTCCTCCTCTCTCTTCCTCATCTCTCTTCCTCCTCTCTCTTCCTCCTCTCTTTTCCTCCTCTCTCTTCCTCCTCTCCCCTTTTCCACTCTCTCTTCTCTCTCTCCTCCTTCCTCTGTCTTCCACCTCTCACTTCCTTCTCTACTTCCTCCTCTCTCTTCCTCCTCTCTCCTTTTTCTCTTTCTTCATCCTTTCTCTTCCTCATTTCTCTTCCTCGTCTCTCTTCCTCCTTTCTCTTTCTCCTCTCTTTTCCTCCTCTCTCTTCCTCCTCTGTCTTCCTTCTCTCTCTTCCTCCTCTCTCATTCTCCTCTCTCCCCCTCACCTCTCCCCCTCCTCTCTCTTCCTCCTCTCTCTTCCACCTCTCGCTTTGTCCTCTCTACGCCTCCTCTCTCTTCCTCCTCTCTCTTGCTCCTCTCTCTTCCTCTTCTCTTTTCCTCCTCTCTCCTCTTCCTCTCCCTTCCACCTCTCTCTTCCTCCTCTCTCTTCCTCCTCTCTCTTCCTCCACTCTCTTCCTCCTTTGTCTTCCTTCTCTCTCCTCTTCCTCTCTCTTTCTCCTCCCTCTTCCTCCTCTCTCTTCCTCCTCTCTTCGTCGTCTCTCTTCCTCCTCTCTCTTCCTCCTCTCTCTTCCTGTTCTCTTTTCCTCCTCTTTACTCTTCGTCTCTCTTCCTCCTCTCTCTTCCTCCTCTCTCTTTCTCCTCTCTCCTCCTCCTCTCTCTTCCTCCTCTCTTCTCTTCCTCTTTCTTTCTCCTCGCCCTTCCTCCTTTCTCTTCCACCTCTCTCTTCCTCCTCTCTCTTCCTCCTCTCTCTTCCTCTTTTCTTTTCCTCCTCTCTCCTCTTCCTCTCTTTTTCTCCTCTCTCTTCCTCCTCTCTTCCTTCCTCTCTCTTATTCTCCTCTCTCTTCCTCCTCTCTATTCCTCCTCTCTCTCTTCCTCTCTCTTTCTCCTGCCCCTTCCTCCTTTCTCTCCACCTCTCTCTTCCTCCTCTCTCTTCCTCCTCTCTCTTCCTCCGCTCTACCCCCCTCCTCTCTCTTCCACCTCTCTCCTCCTCCTCTCTCTTCCTCTTCTCTTTTCCTCCTCTCACTTCCTCCTCACTTTTCCTTCTCTCTCCTTTTCCTCTCTACCTGCTCTCTCTTCCTCCTCTCTCTTCCTCCTCTCTCTTCCTCCTCTCTCTTCCTCCTCTCTCTTTTTCCTCTCTCTTCCTCCAGTCTCTTCCTCCTCTGTCTTCCTTCTCTATTCTCTTCTTCTGTCTTCCACCTCTCTCTTCCTCCTCTGTCTTCCTCCTCTCTCTTCCTCCTCTCTCTTTCTCCTCTCTCTTCCTTCTGTCTCTTCCTCCTCTCTTCTCTTCCTCTCTCTTCTACTCCCTCTTCCTCCTCTCTACCCCTCCTCTCTCTTCCTCCTCTCTCTTCCTCCTCTCTCTTCCTCTTCTCTTTTCCTCCTCTCTCCTCTTCCTCTCTTTTTCTCCTCTCTCTTCCTCCTCTCTATTCCTTCTCTCTCTTCCTCCTCTCGCTTCCTCTTCTCTACCCCTCCTCTCTCTTCCTCCTCTCTCTTCCTCCTCTCTCTTCTCTTGCTTCTTCTCTTTTCCTCCTCTCTCTTCCTCCTCACTTTTCCTCCTCCCTCCTTTTCCTCTCTTCCTCCTCTCTCTTCCTCCTCTCTCTTCCTCCTCTCTCTTCCTCCTCTCTCTTCCTCATCTCTCTTCCTCCTCTCTCTTTTTCCTCTCTCTTCCTCCACTCTCTTCCTCCTCTGACTTCCTTCTCTCTCCTCTTCCTCTGTCTTCCACC
Organism: Strix aluco; assembly: GCF_031877795.1. Taxonomy (NCBI): domain Eukaryota; kingdom Metazoa; phylum Chordata; class Aves; order Strigiformes; family Strigidae; genus Strix; species Strix aluco. Next base: position 31,438 of record NW_027436573.1, read on the forward strand.
TCTCTCTTCCTCCTCTCTCTTCCTCCTCTCTCTTCCTCCTCTCTCTTCCTCCTCTCTCTTTTTCCTCTCTCTTCCTCCACTCTCTTCCTCCTCTGACTTCCTTCTCTCTCCACTTCCTCTGTCTTCCACCTCTCTCTTCCTCCTCTCTCTTCCTCCTCTCTCTTCCTCCTCACATTTCCTCCTCTCTCCTTTTCCTCTCTTCCTCCTCTCTCTTCCTCCTCTCTCTTCCTCCTCTCTCTTCCTCCACCCTCTTCCTCTTCTCTCTTCCTCCTCTCTCTTTTTCCTCTCTCTTCCTCCACTGTCTTCCTCCTCTGTCTTCCTTCTCTCTCCTCTTCCTCTGTCTTCCAGCTCTCTCTTCCTCCTCTCTCTTCTTCCTCTCTCTTCCTCCTCTCTCTTCCTCCTCTCTCTTCCTCTTCTCTTTTCATCTTCTCTCTCGTCCTCACTTTTCCTCCTTCCTCCTTTTCCTCTCTTCCTCCTCTCCCCTTTTCCACTCTCTTCTTTCTCTCTCCTCTTCCTCTGTCTTCCACCTCTCACTTCCTTCTCTACTTCCTCCTCTCTCTTTCTCCTCTCTCCTTTTCCTCTTTCTTCATCGTTTCTCTTCCTCATTTCTCTTCCTCCTGTCTCTTCCTCCTCTCTCTTCTCCTCTCTTTTCCTCCTCCTCATCCCCCCATCTTATTTTCCACTCTCTTCCTCTTCTCTCATTTTCTTCTCTCTTCCTCCTCTCTCTTCCTCCTCTCTCTTCCTCCTCTGTTTTCCTTCTCTCTCTTCCTCCTCTCTCATTCTCCTCTCTCCCCCTCACCTCTCCCCCTCCTCTCTCTTCCTCCTCTCTCTTCCACCTCTCGCTTTGTCCTCTCTACCCCTCCTCTCTCTTCCTCCTCTCTCTTCCTCCTCTCTCTTCCTCCTCTCACTTCCTCCTCTCTTCTCTTCCTCTCTCTTCTCTCTTCCCTCTTCCTACTTTCTCTACCACCTCTCTCTTCCTCCTCTCTCTTCCTCCTCTCTCTTCCTTCTCTCTCTTCCTCCTCTCTCTTCCTCCTCTCTCTTCCGCTTCTCTTTTCCTATCCTCTCTTCTTCCTCTCTCATCCTCCTCTCTCTTCCTCCTCTCTCTTCCTCCTCTCTCTTCCTCCTCTCTCTTCCTACTCTCTCCTCCTCTCTCTCCTTTTCTCTTTTCCTATTCTCTCCTCTTCCTCTCTCATCCTCCTCTCTCTTCTCCTCTCGCTTCCTCCTCTCACTTCCTCCTCTCTCTTCCTTCTCTCTCTTCCTCCTCTCTCTTCCTCCTCTCTCTTCCTCTTCTCTTTTCCTCCTCTCTCCTCTTCCTCTCTCTTCCTCCTCTCTCTTCCTCCTCTCTCTTCCTCCTCTCTCTCCTCCTCTCTTTTCCTTCTCTCTCTTCCTCCTCTCCCCTTTTCCTCTCACTTCCTTCTCTCTTATTTTCCTTTCTCTTCCTCCTCTCTCTTCCTCCTCTCTCTTCCTCCTCTCTCTTCCTCCTCTCTCTTCCTCCTCTCTCTTCCTCCTCTCTCTTCCTCCTCTCTCTTCCTCCACTCTCTTCCTCCTCTCTCTTCCTCATCTCTCTTCCTCCTCTCTCTTCCTCCTCTCCCCTTTTCCACTCTCTTCCTTCCCTCTCCTCTCCTCTGTCTTCCACCTCTCTCTTCCTCCTCTCTCTTCCTCTTCTCTTTTCCTCCTCTCTCCTCTTCCTCTCTCTTCCTCCTCTCTCTTCCTCCTCTCTCTTCCTCCTCTCTCTTTCTCCTCTCTCTTTCTCCTCTCTCTTCCTCCTCTCTTCTCTTCCTCTCTCTTTCTCCTCCGTCTTCCTCCTTTCTCTACCACCTCTCTCTTCCTCCTCTCTCTTCCTCCTCTTTCTTCCTCCTCTCTCTTCCTCCTCTCTCTTCCTCTTCTCTTTTCCTATTCTCTCTTCTTCCTCTCTCATCCTCCTCTCTCTTCCTCCTCTCGCTTCCTCCTCTCTCTTCCTCCTCTCTCTTCCTCCTCTCTCTTCCTCTTCTCTCTTCCTCCTCTCTCTTCCTCTTCTCTTTTCCTATTCTCTCCTCTTCCTCTTTCATCCTCCTCTCTCTTCCTTCTCTCTCTTCCTCCTCTCTCTTCCTCCTCTCTCTTCCTCATCTCTCTTCCTCCTCTCTCTTCCTCCTCTCTTTTCCTCCTCTCTCTTCCTCCTCTCCCCTTTTCCACTCTCTTCCTTCTCTCTCCTCTTCCTCTGTCTTCCACCTCTCACTTCCTTCTCTACTTCCTCCTCTCTCTTCCTCCTCTCTCCTTTTCCTCTTTCTTCATCCTTTCTCTTCCTCATTTCTCTTCCTCCTCTCTCTTCCTCCTCTCTCTTTCTCCTCTCTTTTCCTCCTCCTCATCCCCCCCATCTTATTTTCCACTCTCTTCCTCTTCTCTCATTTTCTTCTCTCTTCCTCCTCTCTCTTCCTCCTCTCTCTTCCTCCTCTGTCTTCCTTCTCTCTCTTCCTCCTCTCTCATTCTCCTCTCTCTCCCCCTCACCTCTCCCCCTCCTCTCTCTTCCTCCTCTCTCTTCCACCTCTCGCTTTGTCCTCTCTACGCCTCCTCTCTCTTCCTCCTCTCTCTTCCTCCTCTCTCTTCCTCTTCTCTTTTCCTCCTCTCTCCTCTTCCTCTCCCTTCCACCTCTCTCTTCCTCCTCTCTCTTCCTCCTCACATTTCCTCCTCTCTCCTTTTCCTCTCTTCCTCCTCTCTCTTCCTCCTCTCTCTTCCTCCACTCTCTTCCTCCTTTGTCTTCCTTCTCTCTCCTCTTCCTCTCTCCTTTCTCCTCCCTCTTCCTCCTCTCTCTTCCTCCTCTCTCTTCGTCGTCTCTCTTCCTCCTCTCTCTTCCTCCTCTCTCTTCCTGTTCTCTTTTCCTCCTCTTTACTCTTCCTCTCTCTTCCTCCTCTCTCTTCCTCCTCTCTCTTTCTCCTCTCTCCTCCTCCTCTCTCTTCCTCCTCTCTTCTCTTCCTCTTTCTTTTTCCTCGCCCTTCCTCCTTTCTCTTCCACCTCTCTCTTCCTCCTCTCTCTTCCTCCTCTCTCTTCCTCTTTTCTTTTCCTCCTCTCTCCTCTTCCTCTCTTTTTCTCCTCTCTCTTCCTCCTCTCTCTTCCTCCTCTCTTTTTCTCCTCTCTCTTCCTCCTCTCTATTCCTCCTCTCTTCTCTTCCTCTCTCTTTCTCCTCCCCCTTCCTCCTTTCTCTCCACCTCTCTCTTCCTCCTCTCTCTTCCTCCTCTCTCTTCCTCCTCTCTACCCCTCCTCTCTCTTCCACCTCTCTCCTCCTCTCTCTTCCTCTTCTCTTTTCCTCCTCTCACTTCCTCCTCACTTTTCCTTCTCTCTCCTTTTCCTCTCTACCTGCTCTCTCTTCCTCCTCTCTCTTCCTCCTCTCTCTTCCTCCTCTCTCTTCCTCCTCTCTCTTTTTCCTCTCTCTTCCTCCACTCTCTTCCTCCTCTGTCTTCCTTCTCTATTCTCTTCCTCTGTCTTCCACCTCTCTCTTCCTCCTCTGTCTTCCTCCTCTCTCTTCCTCCTCTCTCTTTCTCCTCTCTCTTCCTCCTCTCTCTTCCTCCTCTCTTCTCTTCCTCTCTCTTTCTCCTCCCTCTTCCTCCTCTCTACCCCTCCTCTCTCTTCCTCCTCTCTCTTCCTCCTCTCTCTTCCTCTTCTCTTTTCCTCCTCTCTCCTCTTCCTCTCTTTTCTCCTCTCTCTTCCTCCTCTCTATTCCTCCTCTCTCTTCCTCCTCTCGCTTCCTCTTCTCTACCCCTCCTTTCTCTTCCTCCTCTCTCTTCCTCCTCTCTCTTCCTCTTCTCTTTTCCTCCTCTCTCTTCCTCCTCACATTTCCTCCTCTCTCCTTTTCCTCTCTTCCTCCTCTCTCTTCCTCCTCTCTCTTCCTCCTCTCTCTTCCTCCACCCTCTTCCTCTTCTCTCTTCCTCCTCTCTCTTTTTCCTCTCTCTTCCTCCACTGTCTTCCTCCTCTGTCTTCCTTCTCTCTCCTCTTCCTCTGTCTTCCAGCTCTCTCTTCCTCCTCTCTTCTTCCTCTCTCTTCCTCCTCTCTCTTCCTCTTCTCTTTTCATCTTCTCTCTTCGTCCTCACTTTTCCTCCTCCCTCCTTTTCCTCTCTTCCTCCTCTCTCTTCCTGCTCTCTCTTCCTCCTCTCTCTTCCTCCTCTCTCTTCCTCTTCTCTTTTCCTCCTCTCTTCTCTTCCTCTCTCTTCCTCCTCTCTCTTCCTCCTCTCTCTTCCTCCTCTCTCTTTCTCCTCTCTCTTCCTCCTCTCTCTTCCTTCTCTCTTCTCTTCCTCTCTCATTCTCCTCCGTCTTCCTCCTTTCTCTACCACCTCTCTCTTCCTCCTCTCTCTTCCTCCTCTTTCTTCCTCCTCTCTCTTCCTCCTCTCTCTTCCTCTTCTCTTTCCTATTCTCTCTTCTTCCTCTCTCATCCTCCTCTATCTTCCTCCTCTCGCTTCCTCCTCTCTCTTCCTCCTCTCTCTTCCTCCTCTCTCTTCCTCTTCTCTCTTCCTCCTCTCTCTCTTCTCTTTTCTATCTCTCCTATTCCTCTCTCATCTTCCTCTCTCATCCTCCTCTCTCTCTTCTCTCTCTTCCTCCTCTCTTCTTCCTCCTCTCTCTTCCTCATCTCTCTCTCTCCTCTCTCTTCCTCTTCTCTTTTCCTCCTCCCTCTTCCTCCTCACTTTTCCTCCTCTCTCCTTTTCCTCTCTTCCTCCTCTCTCTTCCTCCTCTCCCTTTTTCCTCTCTCTTCCTCCTTTCTCTTCCTCCTCTCCCCTTTTCCACTCTCTTCCTTCTCTCTCCTCTTCCTCTGTCTTCCACCTCTCTCTTCCTCCTCTCTCTTCCTCCTCTCTCTTCCTCCTCTCTCTTCCTCTTCTCTTTTCCTCCTCTCTCCACTTCCTCTCTCTTCCTCCTCTCTCTTCCTCTTCTCTTTTCCTCCTCTCTCCACTTCCTCTCTCTTCCTCCTCTCTCTTCCTCCTCTCTCTTTCTCCTCTCTCTTCCTCCTCTCTCTTCTCCTCTCTTCTCTTCCTCTCTCTTTCTCCTCCCTCTTCCTCCTCTCTACCCCTCCTCTCTCTTCCACCTCTCTCTTCCTCCTCTCTCTTTCTCCTCTCTCTGCCTCCTCTCTACCCCTCCTCTCTCTTCCTCGTCTCTCTTCCTCCTCTCTCTTCCTCTTCTCTTTTCCTCCTTTCTCCTCTTCCTCTCTCTTCCTCCTCTCTCTTCCTCCTCTCTCTTCCTCCTCTCTCTTCCTCCTATCTACCTCTTCTCTCTCTTCCTTCTCTCTCTTCCTCCTCTCTCTTCCTCTTCTCTTTTCCTCCTCTCTCTTCCTCCTCTCTCTTCCTCCTCTCTCTTTCTCCTCCCTCTTCCTCCTTTCTCTTCCACCTGTCTCTTCCTCCTCTCTCTTCCTCCTCTCTCTTCCTCCTCTCTCTTCCTCCTATCTCTTCCTCCTCTCTATCCCTCCTCTCTCTTGCTCCTTTCTCTTCCTCCTCTCTCTTCCTCTTCTCTTTTCCTATTCTCTCCTCTTCCTCTCTCATCCTCCCCTCTCTTCCTCCTCTCTCTTCCTCCTCTCTCTTTCTCCTCTCTCTTCCTTCTCTCTCTTCCTCCTCTCTCTTCCTCCTCTCTCTTCCTCTTCTCTTTTCCTCCTCTCTCCTCTTCCTCTCTCTTCCTCCTCTCTCTTCCTCCTCTCTCTTTCTCCTCTCTCTCTTCCTTCTCTCTCTTCCTCCTCTCTCTTCCTCCTCTCTCTTCCTCTTCTCTTTTCCTCCTCTCTCCTCTTCCTCTCTCTTCCTCCTCTCTCTTCCTCTACTCTCTTCCTCATCTGTCTTGCTCCTCTCTCCTCTTCCTCTGTTTTCCACATCTCTCTTCCTCCTCTCTTTTCCTCCTCTCTCTCCTCCTCTCTTTTCCTTCTCTCTCTTCCTCCTCTCCCCTTTTCCTCTCACATCCTTCTCTCTCATTTCCTTTCTCTTCCTCCTCTCTTCTTCCTCTATTATTCTCCTCTCTCCTTCTTCTTTCTCTTCTTCCTTTCTCTTCCTCTTCCTTCTTTCTCCTCCTTTTACCTCATCTTTTCTCTTCCTCTTTCTTCCTCCTCCCTCTTCCACCTCCCTCTTTCTCCTGTCTCTATCCTCTCTCTTCCTCCTGTCTCTTCCTCCTGTCTCTTCCTCCTCTCTCCTACTACTCTCTCTTTCTCCTCTCTCTTCCTCCTCTCTCTTCATCCTCACATTACCTCCTCTCTCCTTTTCCTCTCTTCCTCCTCTCTCTTCCTCCTCTCTCTTCCTCCTCTCTCTTCCTCTTCTCTTTTCCTCCTCTCTCCTCTTCCTCTCTCTTCCTCCTTTCTCTTCCTCATCGCTCTTCCTCCTCTCTCTTCCTCCTCTCTTTTCCTCCTCTCTCTTCCTCCTCTCCCCTTTTCCACTCTCTTCCTTCCTCTCCTCTTCCTCTGTCTTCCACCTCTCTCTTCCTCCTCTCTCTTTATCCTCTCTCTTCCTCCTCTCTCTTCCTCCGCTCTTCTCTTCCTCTCTCTTTCTCCTCCCCCTTCCTCCTTTCTCTTACACCTCTCTCTTCCTCCTCTCTCTTCCTCCTCTCTCTTCCTCCTCTCTACCCCTCCTCTCTCTTTCTCCTCTCTTTTCCTCCTCTCTCTTCCTCTACTCTTTTCCTCCTCTCTCCTCTTCCTCTCTTTTCCTCCTCTCTCTTCCTCCTCACTTTTCCTCTCCTTTTCCTCTCTTCCTCCTCTCTCTCTCTCCTCTCTCTTCCTCCTCTCTCTTCCTCCTCTCTTTTCCTCCTCTGTCTTCCTCCTCTCTCTTTTTCCTCTCTCTTCCTCCACTCTCTTCCTCCTCTGTCTTCCACCTCTCTCTTTCTCCTCTCTCTTCCTCCTCTCTCTTCCTCCTCTCTCTTCCTCCTCTCTCTTCATGCTCACATTTCCTCCTATCTCCCTTTTCCACTCTTCCTCCTCTCTCTTCCTCCTCTCTCTTCCTCCTCTCTCTTCTTCCTCTCTCTTCCTCTTCTCTTTTCCTCCTCTCTCCTCTTCCTCTCTCTTCCTCCTTTCTCTTCCTCATCTCTCTTCCTCCTCTCTCTTCCTCCTCTCTTTTCCTCCTCTCCCTTCCTCCTCTCCCCTTTTCCACTCTCTTCCTTCTCTCTCCTCTTCCTCTCTCTTCCACCTCTCTCTTCCTCCTCTGTCTTCCTCCTCTCTCCTCTTCCTCTCTCTTCCTCCTCTCTCTTCCTCCTCTCTCTTTCTCCTCTCTCTTCCTCGTCGCTCTTTCTCCTCTCTCTTCCTCCTCTCTCTTCCTCCTCTCTTCTCTTCCTCTCTCTTTCTCCTCCCTCTTCCTCCTTTCTCTTCCACCTCCTCTTCCTCCTCTCTCTTCCTCCTCTCTCTTCCTCCTCTCTCTTCCTCTTCTCTTTTTCCTCCTCTCTCCACTTCCTCTCTCTTCCTCCTCTCTCTTCCTCCTCTCTCTTTCTCCTCTCTCTTCCTCCTCTCTCTTCCTCCTCTCTTCTCTTCCTCTCTCTTTCTCCTCCCTCTTCCTCCTCTCTACCCCTCCTCTCTCTTCCACCTCTCTCTTCCTCCTCTCTCTTTCTCCTCTCTCTGCCTCCTCTCTACCCCTCCTCTCTCTTCCTCGTCTCTCTTCCTCCTCTCTCTTCCTCTTCTCTTTTCCTCCTTTCTCCTCTTCCTCTCTCTTCCTCCTCTCTCTTCCTCCTCTCTCTTCCTCCTCTCTCTTCCTCCTATCTACCTCTTCTCTCTCTTCCTTCTCTCTCTTCCTCCTCTCTCTTCCTCTTCTCTTTTCCTCCTCTCTCTTCCTCCTCTCTCTTCCTCCTCTCTCTTTCTCCTCCCTCTTCCTCCTTTCTCTTCCACCTGTCTCTTCCTCCTCTCTCTTCCTCCTCTCTCTTCCTCCTCTCTCTTCCTCCTATCTCTTCCTCCTCTATCCCTCTCTCTCTTGCTCCTTTCTCTTCCTCCTCTCTCTTCCTTCTCTTTTCCTATTCTCTCCTCTTCCTCTCTCATCCTCCCCTCTCTTCCTCCTCTCTCTTCCTCCTCTCTCTTTCTCCTCTCTCTTCCTTCTCTCTCTTCCTCCTCTCTCTTCCTCCTCTCTCTTCCTCTTCTCTTTTCCTCCTCTCTCCTCTTCCTCTCTCTTCCTCCTCTCTCTTCCTCCTCTCTCTTTCTCCTCTCTCTTCCTTCTCTCTCTTCCTCCTCTCTCTTCCTCCTCTCTCTTA
>NW_027436574.1:0-49022 GCF_031877795.1 Strix aluco
TTCCCTCCCTCCCCTCTTTCCCCTCCTTTCCCACCTCCACCAACTCTCAACAGCCGCCAAAAATCTCAAACCCCTCAACCTTCTTTTTTTTTTTTTTCCCCCAAATCCCCTTTTTTCTCCCCAAAACCCCCATTTCTCCCCCCCCCGCAGAGCAGAGGATGGTGCTGGTGGCCTGCGGCCCCTACACCCCCTCCGACAGCATCGCCTACGACCCCCTCGCCGACCTCATCGAGGTGATCGCCCGCGACCGCCCCGACGTCTGCGTCCTGGTGAATAAAACCCCCATTTTAGTAAAAAAAAAAAAACCACAATTATTTATATTAATTCAATATCAAACCAACCGCCGCCGCGGGAAAACACACCGATTGCCTCAAAACTGCAAAAATCAGCGTAAAAAAAAAAAAAAAAAACCGCCGCTGAGGAGAGAGGCCGCTCAGGCAGAACCCCAAACCACCCATTTTTCACCTTAAAGTGACAAAAAAGCCCTGTTTTAGCAGCAAATCGTTGTTGAGCGCCGCAGCTTGTTAAAACAACGCTGGTTTTATCATTTTTTTTTTAATCCGTTTCCCCTTTTTGTCTCTGTTTGTCCTCACCGCTTCGGGCTCGCAGGATAAAATTTAAGCTTAATTAACGAGAATAATTAAAAAAATACCTTTTTTTGGAGAGTTTCACGGGGCTGGTGCGTCACGTCGCCGCTTGGAATTTTTTTTTTTTCTGATTTTTTTTTTTCACTGTTTCTCCGCAGTTTGGGCCATTCCTGGACGCTAAACACGAGCAGGTGGAGGTGAGGGAGGACGGGAGGGGCTGGGCCGGGCGTTCCCCTAAAACCTGATTTTTTCCCCCCCAAAAAAAGGGGAATTGTGCAAATGCTGTTGTTTTTCCCTCAATTCTAGAACTGCCACCTCCTGGGGCCCTTCGCGGAGGTTTTCAAGCTCTGCCTGAAGACGATAATCGAGGGGACGCGGAGGTGGGGACCAATTACTCATTTCCACCGGCAGGTTTTGCCCAAAAACGCCTTTTTCTGCACCAAACCTGGTTTTACCTCATTTTCCAGCTCCACCATCTCTCAGTTCATCTTCGCTCCCTATTTACCTGGGTTTTTCCTCGTTTTCCAGCTCCGTTATCTCTCAGCTCATCTTCACTCCCTATTTCTCTGGTTTTTCCCCCATTTTCCTCAGTGCTGGCTCCCAGATCATCCTCGTGTCCTTTTTCCCCGTTTTTTTCCCCGTTTTTTTTCCCCATTTTTTTCCCCATTTTTTTCCCCATTTTTTTCCCCAGCACTGGCTCCCAGCTCATCCTCGTGCCCTATTTCCCCATTTTTTCCCCCATTTTCCCCCACGCTGGCTCCCAGCTCGTCCTCGTGCCCTGTTTCCCCGTTTTTTCCCCATTTTCCCCAGCGCTGGCTCCCAGCTGGTCCTCGTGCCCTATTTCCCCGTTTTTTCCCCCATTTTCCCCAGCGCTGGCTCCCAGCTCGTCCTCGTGCCCTGTTTCCCCGTTTTTTCCCCCATTTTCCCCAGCGCTGGCTCCCAGCTGGTCCTCGTGCCCTATTTCCCCGTTTTTTCCCCCATTTTCCCCAGCGCTGGCTCCCAGCTCATCCTCGTGCCCTATTTCCCCGTTTTTTCCCCCATTTTCCCCAGCGCTGGCTCCCAGCTCATCCTCGTGCCCTATTTCCCTGTTTTTTCCCCCATTTTCCCCAGCGCTGGCTCCCAGCTGGTCCTCGTGCCCTCCCTGCGGACGTTCACCACGACTTCGTTTACCCGCAGCCGCCGTTCGTCTGCCCCGACCTGCCCAAGGACGACAAACCGGTAACGACCAATTCCGCTTTCTACCCCAAAACGCCCCAATTTCCACGAAAAATCCCCCCTTTTTTTTCCCCAGCATTTTTCCATCCAGCAGCAATTTTTTTTTTTGGCCCAAAATACCCCGTTTTGGGGGGCAAATACCAGCGAAGGGATTGGGGAGCTCATTAGCCCACGGCTCCCCAAAATGGTGGTTTTTGGGGCATATTTTGGGGTTTTAAGCAAAGCTCAGCTTGATTGTGGCATTTTAGGGCAAGTTTGGGGTGGTTTGGGGCAGATTTAGGCTATTTGAGGAAAGCCCAGCGTGACGACAGCGTTTTGGGGCAGATTTTGGCATTTTGGGGCATTTAAAGAAATCTTGAGTGTGTTGGGGGCGTTTTAGGGCAGATTTGGGGTGTTTGAGGAAAGCCCAGCAAGACTGCAGCATTTTGGGGCAGGATTAGGGCGTTTTGGGGCAGGATTTGGGGCATTTTGGGGCAGGATTTGGGGCGTTTTGGGGCAGGATTAGGGGCGTTTTGGGGCAGGATTAGGGGCGTTTTGGGGCAGGATTAGGGGCATTTTGGCACCAATTAGGGGCGTTTTGGCACCAATTTGGGGCATTTAAGGAAATCTGAGTGTGGTTGGGGGCGTTTTAGGGCAGGTTTGGGGTGGTTTAGGGCAGATTTGGGGTATTTGAGGAAAGCCAGCAAGACTGCAGCATTTTGGGGCAGGATTAGGGGCATTTTGGGGCAGGATTAGGGGCATTTTGGGGCAGGATTAGGGGCATTTTGGGGCAGGATTAGGGGCATTTTGGGGCAGGATTAGGGGCATTTTGGGGCAGGATTAGGGGCATTTTGGGGCAGGATTAGGGCATTTAAGGAAATCTGAGCGTGGTTGGGGGCGTTTTAGGGCAGGTTTGGGGTGATTTCGGGTCTGTTTTTTGCCAGCGGGTTTAGCAAAGCCGCGGCCCACCCCGGCGTCACCCATTTTTACCCCCTCCCCAGCGCGTTCACTTGGTGTCGGACCCCTGCACCCTGGACGTCGACGGCGTCGTGCTGGGCCTGACCTCCACCGACCTGCTCTTCCACATGGGTGCCGAGGAGATCAGCAGGTGGGTGCTGCCGGGAGCCGGCGACGCCTCAGAGCCACAATTTCCCGGATCCAGCCCCAAATTCCCGGGATCGGGGTAGGAACCCTCGTCTCCGGGGGTGTTGCCCCTCGGTTGTCTCCTCCGGTGGCTCCTTCCTCTCCCGGCACGTGGTGGGGAGGTAGAAGCTGCCCCCACCCCTGGGCGACTACCAGGTTGTTAATTAGGCTGCGTTAATTAACCGGTAAGCTTTTTTTTTCCCTTTTTCTGCCTTTTTTAACCATTTTACAGCTCGTTTTTTCTTGCAGCTCATCGGGATCTCGGACAGGTTCACGCGAATCCTCAAGCACATCCTGACGCAGAGGAGGTGAGGTACAAACACCCGGGCGAACCCAAAAAGGGCCTTTTTTGTGGCCAAATGAGGGAAATCCTGTGCTGTTCTCGCTGTCTTCCCCTTTAAAGTCATTTTTTTCACCTTAAAAACGTCCTTTTTGGGTTTGACAACCCTTTAAAAACAGGATTCAGAGGGTTTTAGCACTGTACGTCCTCTGGTCTTCCCCAGCCGCCCTCAGAGAGCGCAGATACCTGGAAACAGTCAAAACAAGCAGAAATAACTCTTTTTACCCCAAAATTATCTCCCGCTTGTGTCCGAGCTTGTTGCTACAGGCGGAAGCATTGTTCCTGGCTGCGGTAACACCTTTTTTTTTACCTTTCCCTGCCCCCCCCGGCAGTTACTACCCGTTGTACCCCCCCTCGGAGGAGCTGAACATCGACTACGAGAACCTCTACAGCTACGCCTCGTTACCCGTCACCCCGGACGTCCTCGTTACCCCCTCGGAGCTGCGGTACTTCGTTAAGGTCAGTCGGTGCACAACACCTGCTGAAATACCCCCCCACCCCCAAAACCCCGCTTGTGTTTTGCCATATTTGGGCAAAACCCCGTTTTGTGGCATCAATAAAGCTTGTGCGACTGTAGCCGGGCGGCTGTGGCGACTGTAGCCACGTGGTCACGGCTGTCGGCATCGGCTGTAGCCGCGTGGCTGTTGGCATCCTCGGTGGCTGTAGCGGGGTGGTCGCAGCTGATCCCGGTGGCTGGAGCTGGGCAGCTGTTGGTAGCCACAGTGGCTGTAGCCAGGCACTGGCAGCTGTAGCCACGCACTTGCGGCTGTAGCTGGGCGACTGGAGCTGTCAGCAGCAACTGTAGCCCAGTGGCTGTAGCTGGGCAGCTGTTGGTAGCCGCAGCGGCTGTAGCCACACAGTCTGAGCTGGCCCTGGTGGCTGTTAGCTGCGTGACTGTAGCTGTCAGCAGCGGCTGTAGCCCAGCAGCCACAGCTGTCCCCAGTGGCTGTAGCGGGGCAGCTCTTGGCGGCCCCGGCGCCTGTAGATGGACGGTTGTGGCTGTTTGGTGGCCCCAGTTGTGGCTGTTGGTGGCCCCAGTGCCTATAGCCAGGTAGTTGTGGTTGTTGGCAGCCCCAGCGCCTGTAGCCGGGTCGTTGTGGCTGTCGGTACACCAGCGGCTGTAGCCAGGTGGGTGTAGCTGTCGGCGGCACCTGTAGCCGGGTAGTTGTGGCTGTTGGTGGCCCCAGTGCCTGTAGCCAGGCGGATGTAGCTGTTGGCAACAGCTGTAGCCGAGCGGGTGTAGCTGTTGCCAGTGCCTTCAGCCGGGTGGTTGTGGCTGTTAGTGGCCCCGGTGCCTGTAGCCAGGCGGATCTAGCTGTTGGTGCTGCCTGTAGCCGGGTGGGTGTAGCTGTCAGTGGCGCCTGTAGCCAGGTGGTTGTGGCTGTTGGTGGCCCAGCGCCTGTAGCCGGGCGGGTGTAGCTGTCAGCGGCACCTGTAGCCGGGCAGTCATGGCTGTTGGTGGCCCCAGCGCCTGTAGCCAGGTGGGTGTAGCTGTCAGCGGCACCTGCAGCCGGGCAGTCGTGGCTGTTGGTGGCCCCAGCGCCTGTAGCCGGGTGGTTGTGGCTATTGGCAGCGCCGGCACCTGTAGCCGGGCGGGTGTAGCTGTCGGCAGCGCCTGTAGCCGGGCAGTCGTGGCTGTTGGTGGCCCCGGCGCCTGTAGCCGGGCAGGTGTTGCCCCCCAGCCCCGTGGCCACGGCTCCGCTGTTCCCACAGGACGTCCTGGGCTGCGTCTGCATCAACCCCGGGCGACTGACGAAGGGCCGGGTCGGGGGCACCTACGGGCGCCTGTACCTGCAGCGGGAGGCCACCGCGGGCCAGCGCCGGAGCCCCTGCGTCGCCGCTCAAGTGGTTAAAATCTAAATGGCCGCGGCCGAGACTCTCGAAGAAACAATCGGACTCGATTTTCTTCGCGGCAACAAACGGTCAAAACCACCCGATTTTGGTTAAAAAAAAAAAACCCCCAAACCACCAAACCAACAGCCAAAACGCTCGTTCGTCCCCGCGCCCGACTCCTTCCGCAGCACCCCCGGCGCCGTGGAACTCTGCTCATTATTAGCTAATTATTAAATAATCAATTAATTAATTAATTAACGATCAGCGCGAGGCGGCCGGGTGACGGGGTGGTTTCGGAGAAGCTGCATCAGCCGCGACGCCGGGGGTTGTTTTTTGGGCTGAAAACGTGGCGATTTGGGTGACGGCGTTCGCGTTGGAGCTGCCTCGTTAAGGGACTCTGAGGTTAATTAGTCCAAGAGCAATTAATTTACAGGTGCCTGACGGGGGGGGCGGGGCTGCGCTGTTTCGTCGGTGAAGGGCGCCGCAGCAAAAAAAAAAAATCAACGTCGGGGTTGGGGTTGAACATTTTTTCCTGCTTTTCGCCTCAAATTTGTGACGAGGAATTAATTAATGCTAATTAATTAATGGTAATTAATTAAAATACCACGTCTCTGCTCAGCTCTCACTCTCCCGGTGTTGTTTCACTCCGATACCAGGGGAAAAAAAAAAAGGGTTTTGCTGGAAAAAAAAAAAAAAGGTAAATTTGATGCTGAAAAAAGGGAATTTTGTAACTTTCCCCGTCGCGGGGTCGTTACAGTCGGGGCGCGTCTCCCTTCGTTAATTTTCTACTTAATTACCTGCTTGGCCTAATTACGGGCCCCTCCGGAAGCGGCCTGTTTATCTTCTCTCGCCCTTGGGACTTCGGGCGTATTTTGGGGTAAAACCGGGGAAAATGGGGGCGGAGGAGGGAGATCCCCTTGCGGGTGTTGGGTGTTGACTCCGGCTGGGTGGGATTTGCCCGAAAATCCCTGTTTTCTCCCCAAATATCAGCGTCGTGGTCTTTAACTGGCGCATCTCGGCCTCGGTTCCTCTCGGATTTTTTTGCCAATTTTAGCGCTTTTCACCCCAAATAAAACACTGTTTGTTCCCCAGTGTGGGGGTTTTTTTCTGCTTTTCTTCAGTTTCCACCATTTTTTATTTTTTCACCTGTTGCAGGACGGGACCAAAACCCCCATTTTTTTCCCCAGTTTTGGCTTTGATGCTCCTCATCCAGCCTCAGTTTCCCTCAGAAAACCGCGGGGTTTGGTTAAAACACGAGCACTTCGTTTGGCTCTTAATTAATTGATCCCCGAGGCCCAATTAGCGATTCCCCCCCCCCCCCCCCCGCTCGCCTGTTCCTGGAGCGGTTGAGGTGGGTTTTGGGGTTGTTTATCAACTTTTGATTGAACTTTTAGTAAATTATTTTTTTGGTAATTTTGTTGATTTTTTTTTTTGTAATTTTGTTTGATTTTATTTTTTATTAAATGTTTTTATTTTTTCTATTTGATGTTTATTAATTTTTAAACTTTAATTTGTGGTTTTTATTTTTTGTATTTTTAATTAAATTTTTCTTTGTCACATTAAATTTTTATTCCTATTTTTATTTTTTAAATTTTTATTTTCATGTAATTGCTGGTATTTTGATTTTCTAAGTTTATATATTTTTAAATTTTTAATTTTGTTTTTATTAATTTTTTATTAAACTTGTATTTTATTGTTTTTATTAAATTTGTATTTCAGTTTTTATTAAATTTATATTTTAACTTTTATTCAAGTTGTATTTTAAGTTTTATTAAAGTATTTTAATTTCTATTCAAGTTGTATTTTAATTTTTATTGAACTTGCATTTTTATTTTTCATTTAGTATTTTAATTTTTAATTGAACTTGTATTTTTATTAATTTTTAATTTAACTAGTTTTATTAATTTTTATTGAACTTGTATTTTTATTAATTTTAACTATTTTTATTTTTAATTTAACTACTATTTTTATTAATTTTTATTGAATTTGCATTTTTATTTTTAATTTAACTAGTATTTTAATTTTTAATTGAACTTGTATTTTTATTAATTTTTAATTTACTATTTTTATTAATTTTTATTGAACTTGTATTTTCATTAACTTTTTATTGAACTTGTAATTTTATTAATTTTTATTGAACTTGTATTTTTATTAATTTTTATTGAACTAGTTTTATTTTTATTGAACTTGTACTTTTATTAATTTTAAACTATTTTAATTAATTTTTAATTTAACTATTTTTATTAATTTTTAATTTAACTCTTTTTATTAATTTTTATTGAACTTGTATTTTTATTAATTTTTATTGAACTTTTTATTAATTTTTATTGAACTTTTTATTAATTTTTAATTTAACTACTATTTTAATTAATTTTTATTGAACTTGTACTTTTATTCTTACGGAACTTGTATTTTATTTTTATAAAGTTTTAACGTTTATTGACTCTTTGAACTTATCCCTTTACCCGACTCCTGCTGGTTTTTTCTCTTTTCTATTCATTTTCCCCCCAATTCTCTCCCCATTAAACCTTTGAACCTTTTTAATCCCCCCCCCCCCCCCCCCCCCCCCGTGCTCCGCGTCCCCCCGCAGGCCCCCGCGCCCCCCTCGCGCCCCCCGCCCCTCTCCGGCCGCGCGAGGCGCCACCACCGCTGAGCAGAATCTCCAAACCCAACGAAACCCCCCCAAAACCCCCCCAGGAGCCCCCCCGAGGGCCCCGCGCAGGGGTGGGGCTTGGCCGCGGCCCGGCCCCGCGGTGGCTGCGCAGGCCCAGGGACCGCAACGCGCCGCGGCCTCGTCCCGCTGCTCCGGCCCGGTGAGACCCGCGGGGGGGCGCGGAGGGGGACGGGCACGCGCGCACACACGCTCCATTTTAGGGGAAAAACGCGTGGATTTGGCCAATTCCCCCCAAATCGCCGCCGGGATTTGAGGAGGGGAGGGGAGGGGAGGGGGGGGGGGCACTTCATTTTCATGCAATTAAGGCCGGTTTTGGGTCCCCGTCGCATCCCCCAGCCGCAATTTAAAGCGCGGAGGGGGGCGGGGAAGGATTCCAGCCTTTTTTTTTTTTTTTTTTTTTGTAAATTTACGTTTTTCTCCCCAGAAAACAGAAAAACCAGGAGCCCTCCCCCCGCGGCCCCCTCCCCGCACCCACCGGCCTCCCTTGACCCCCCCCGGGGGTGAGTTTTTCCGTCTGCGCCCACCTGAAATTTGGGGTCCCCGAAATAGCCCAAAATCCTCAAAAATAGCCCCAAAAAAAATCCCCAAAATAGCCGCTGTGTTTTCCGAGAGGCTGGATCCTGCACTGGGATTTTCCAAGCAGGGTTTTCTCAGTGCGAGCAGCGATTTCTAAATTAAAATATTCTTAAAAAAATAATTAAAAATTTAAAAAAATATTAAAAATTAGTATATATATAAAAAAATGCGGATTTTAAGGAGTTGCTGCGGACGCTGGAGCGACCTGTGCCCTCAT
Organism: Strix aluco; assembly: GCF_031877795.1. Taxonomy (NCBI): domain Eukaryota; kingdom Metazoa; phylum Chordata; class Aves; order Strigiformes; family Strigidae; genus Strix; species Strix aluco. The sequence goes on from NW_027436574.1 coordinate 8,565, forward strand.
CCCACCCCCAACGTCCCCGCCCGGGAATTCCCGGCGCTCGCTCGGGTGGGGCTCGGCCGGGAGGAGCCACCCCCAAGAGTTGTTTTTCCTGGTTTTAAGCCTTTTTTTAAATTTTTTAAATTTTTTTAATATTTTTACCCTCATTCTCTCTCACCACGTATGTGGCGCAACCGGGGGGAACCGAGGCACGGGGAGGGGTTTGGCTACGGTTGAAGCTGCCGCGGTTGCCCGCCGGCGTTTTCCTCACCCTCCAGTTTTCCTCCTCGGATTTCCCATTTTGGGTGAAAATCGGCGTTTTCCTGGTGTTCCCCCTCGTCCCGCCGAGGGGTGAGAAATAAATCCCCTCATTGAACCCGTTTTTGGCTTCTTTTGCGATAATCGGGATGATCCGGGGTAAATCCTGCCCCTCGCGCGTCACCCCGCCCACCCGCAAAGGGCTTTCGGCATCGCGCCGGAATTTCCCAATTTCCTCAAAAAATCTGTAATTCTCAGCCCCAAAAGGTCGTCGTTCCCCTTTTTCCGCGCCCCGACGCGCCTCCGGGGGGGCAAAACCCCTTTCCCAGGCGCAAATTTTGAGGCGAGGAATTTCTCTGGGCGCTGAGAAAACTTCTCAAAAATTCGCAAAAAAATTCAAAATTTCTCAAAAATTTGGAAAAAATTGGAAAAATTCAGAAAAATTCGGAAAAATTTTCAAAAATTCTCAAAAATCCTTTTAAAATTCTTAAAAAGGCTCAAAAAGGCTCAAAAAGGGCCAAGAGGAGGAGGGGTGGAAGGAAGTGGCTTCGTTCTCCGCGGCGGTTGGTCACTCGCTTGATTTTCACGCGGAAAATGAATTTAAGTAGAAATAGCTGAAAATGGGCTAAAAGTAGGAAATTTTGGTGTAGCGAAGTCATAAAATGGTGAAAACGGGTGGAAAGGAACCGAAGTTTTGTGTAGCGGTGTTTAAATGGCTGAAAACGGGCAGAAAAAAAAAAAATATAAATTTTCAAGTTGCTGAAAATGGGCCAAAAAGAAACAAAATGTTTGTGTCCCAAAACTGAAATTGCTGTAAACGGGTAGAAAAATAAATTTTCACTAGTGAGGCATAAATTGCTGGAAAGGGGTGAAAACGAAATAAAATTTCTGTGTATTGAAGCTGAAATTGCTGAAAATGGGGGAAAAAGAAATTCTGCGCACCGAAGCCGAAATTGCTGAAAATTGGGGAAAAAGAAACAATTTCTGTGTAGTGGAGCCGAAATTGCTGAAAATGGGGGGAAAAAAATAGAATTTCTGTCCACTGGAGCCGAAATTGCTGAAAATGGGGGAAAAAGAAATAGAAATTCTGTGTAGTGGAACCGAAATTGCTGAAAATGGGGGAAGCAAAAAAAAAATAGAATTTTTGTGCACTGAAGCTGAAATTGCTGAAAATGGGGGAAAAAGAAGCAAAAATTTCACGTGGCGAAGCTGAAATGTCTTTAAACAGGCCAAAACCCGTAAAATTTTTCATGAACCGAAGCCTAAATTGCCAAAACCAGGTGGAAAATAAATAAAATTTTGTGTACCAAAGCCAGAATTGATGAAAATGGGACAAAAATAAATAAATTTTACTCCGGGGGGGGAGGGGATGAAAAAGCCAAATTGGGGGAAGGGGGGAGCGTCCCGGAGGTGGGCATCAGCGGAGACGTTAATTGGGTTGAAATCAGCCGATTTCGTAACGCCGCGACGCTAAAACGAGGCCCGGGTTGAGCCAAAACCCCTCGGATTTGCGCCAAAACGGCCGATTTCCCCCCGTTTGTCTCTTCCCCAACGAGTCTCATTTTTGCGATTTTTCTTCCTTTTTAACGAGTTTTTACCCACGGTACCAGCCCACGACGAGCTCGTTGGCGCTGGAAAATGCCGGGAAAAGGGATTTTAAGGCTTTTTTGGCTCAGAAAAACCCAAAAAACGCTATTCCCGCCGCTTTTGGGGCCCGCTGACCCTTTTTTGAGGTTTTTTGACTTATTTTTTCCCCCCCGAGCACAAAGGGAGCGGCGCAACCCGCGGCCCGGAACTTTCCCGGCGATCACACGCGGCCTTTGTCCCGGCCCAGCAGGACGCTGAGGAAGAGGAGGAGGAGGAAGAAAGGGGAAGAAATTGAGGTGAAAACCAGCGATTTCCGTTCAGCGCCGGCGGAAGATTTGAACCGAAGCTCCGGCGCGATCCGGGCGGAGAAACAAACCCCCGGCGCGACCCGTCGGCATCATCCCGACCCCCCAAAAAATTCAATATTCAAAAATTCAATATTCAAAAATTCAATATTCCCAACAGCCTTTTTTTTTTTTTTCCCTCCAAACCCCCAATTTTTTGTAATTTCAGGTTTTTTCGCTTCCCTCGGCGCCGCTCGCCCGGATTTCGCGCCGCCGCCGCCGCGTTTAATCCACCCGGGATTAACGAAGCTGAATTCCACCGCGTCAGGGTTTTTGGGGGTTTTTTTTGTTGTTTTTTGGGGGTTTTTTGTGCCCTCGGGAGCGTCTCCGGCTGTAGCGGCGCCGTCGACAGGCGGGGAGGGGAAAATGGTGGTTTTTGGCACCAAAAAAAGACATTTTAGGGAAAAAACAAACAAAAAAAAAAGCGAGCGGCGGAGACGGGATGAGACCGCGGCGCTCGGTTGTGGTTGCGGCGGTTTTTTGCTTTTTTCCTTTTTTTTTTCCAATTTGCTTTTTTCTTTTTTCCTCACTTCTTTCCTTTTTTCTTAACTTGCTTTTTCCCTTTAATAACTCACTTTTTTCCTTTTTTTTCTAAATCGCTCGTTTCCTTTTTTCTTTCTATAACTGGCTTTTCTCCTTTTTTTCTTTTTTCTTTTTTTTATAACTTGCTCTTTTCCCAACTTGCGTTTTTCCTTTTCTTAATAACTTGCTTTTTCCCTTTTTTTTATTTCCCAACATGCTTTTTTCCTTTTTCCCCAACTTGTATTTTTCCTTTTTTCCCTGATTTGCTTTTTTACTTTTTTTACTTTTTTCCTTTTTTATAACTTGCTTTTTTCCCCCAACGTGCTTTTTTCTTTTTTTTCCCCAACTTTTTTCCTTTTTTTTCCCCCACCTTGCTTTTTCCTTTTTTTCCCAATTTGTTTTTTTTCCTTTTTTTCCCAATTTGCTTTTTTACTTTTTTCCTTTTTTATAACTTGCTTTTTTCCTTTTTTCCATCAACTTGCTTTTTTCCCCAACTTTTTTTCCTTTTTTCCCCAACTTGCTTTTTTCCTTTTTTCCCCCAACTTGCTTTTTTCCTTTTTTTCCCCAACTTTTTTCCTTTTTTTCCCCAACTTGCTTTTTTCCTTTTTTTCCCAATTTGCTTTTTTACTTTTTTACTTTTTTCCTTTTTTATAACTTGCTTTTTTCCTTTTTTCCATCAACTTGCTTTTTTCCCCCAACGTGCTTTTTTCTTTTTTTTTCCCCAACTTTTTTCTTTTTTCCCCCCAACTTGCTTTTTTCCTTTTTTTCCCAATTTGTTTTTACTTTTTTTACTTTTTTCTTTTTATAACTTGCTTTTTTCCTTTTTTCCCCCAACTTGCATTTTTCCTTTTTTCCCCCAACCTGCTTTTTTCCTTTTTTCCCCCAACTTGCTTTTTTCTCCAACTTTTTTCCTTTTTTCCCCCAACTTGCTTTTTTCCTTTTTCCCCAACTTGCTTTTTCCTTTTTTTCCCAATTTGCTTTTTTACTTTTTTTACTTTTTTCACTTTTTTCCTTTTTTATAACTTGCTTTTTTCCTTTTTTCCATCAACTTGCTTTTTTCCCCAACTTTTTTCCTTTTTTCCCCCAACTTGCATTTTTCCTTTTTTCCCCCAACTTGCTTTCTTCCTTTTTTTTTTTTTTTACATTTTTTTCCCCAATAACTTTCTTTCCCCCTCCCCCCGCCAGCCCCAGCCGCCGTGTCCCCACCAAGGCCCCGCCGGGGGCAGGTTTCGCCCGACGCCTGACGCGGTCGCGGCGGCGCTGACACCCGGCGGGGACCGGCTGTTTCCCACCACCCGCCCGGGTTTGGGCTGGTTCTCAGTGACGGGAAAACCACAACCGGGGGAATCGCTCGTCAGTTCGGGGTCGGGGGTTGATTTGAGGCGCGGAGCTCAGCGGTGGGGCTTTGGGGGGTGGTTTTGGGGTGGTTTTGGGGTGGTTTCGGTGGTGGTTTCACCGTCGGCCGTCGCTCCCCGGGTGCGGCTGTACCGGGAACAGGGTGTGGTACCAACAGCGTAACACGGGCCCGAAGCTGTTCCCGGGGTTGTTTTAGCGCGGCCGGACAAACCCTAAATCGAATAAAACTCGGATTTGGGTTCGCGGGCGACGGCAAATCGGATTCGGTTTTCCAGAAACACGCAGCGAGGGGCTGTTTTTTCCCTGAAAATTAGTGATAAAGGGTAAATCTCCAGCCCTTTCCGCTTGCTGATTTTAAAAAATAACGCTCAGCTGCCCTGAAACGTGTTTCATCCCTTTTTCTGTCCCGCCAAGGCGTCTCCCAAGGCTGTGTGTGACGTTCTTAAGGCCAAAAATGCCCTTTTTTGCCTTATTCCTCCCTTTTTTGCCTTATTCCTCCCTTTTTTCTGTCCTGCCAAGGCGTCTCCCAAGGTCGTGCACAACATTCTTAAGGCCAAAAATGCCCTTTTTTACCTTACTCCTCCCTTTTTTCTGTCCCGCCGTTGCATCTCCCAAGATTGTGCACAACATTCTTAGGGCCAAAAATGCCTTTTTTTGCCTTATTCCTCCTGTTTTTGTCCCACCGAGGCATCTCCCAAGGCTGCGCGTGACATTCTTGAGGCCAAAAATGCCCTTTTTTGCCTTATTCCTCCTTTTTTTTCTGTCCCACCGACGTGTCTCCCCAGGCTGTGCGTGACGTTCTTTTGGCCAAAAATGCCCTTTTTTGCCTTATTCCTCCCTTTTTTCTGTCCCGCCGATGCATCTCCCAAGGTTGTGCACAACATTCTTAAGGCCAAAAATGCCCTTTTTTGCCTTATTCCTCCTGTTTTTGTCCCACCGAGGCATCTCCCAAGGTTGCACATGACATTCTTAAGGCGAAAAATGCCCTTTTTTGCCTTATTCCTCCCTTTTTTCTGTCCCGCCGATGCATCTCCCAAGGTCGTGTACAACATTCTTAAGGCCAAAAATGCCCTTTTTTACCTTATTCCTCCCTTTTTTCTGTCCCACCGACATGTCTCCCCAGGCTGTGCGTGACGTTCTTTTGGCCAAAAATGCCCTTTTTTGCCTTATTCCTCCCTTTTTTCTGTCCCGCCGATGCATCTCCCAAGGTCGTGTACAACATTCTTAAGGCCAAATATGCCCTTTTTTACCTTATTCCTCCTTTTTTTCTGTCCCACCGACATGTCTCCCCAGGCTGTGCGTGACGTTCTTTTGGCCAAAAATGCCCTTTTTTGCCTTATTCCTCCCTTTTTTCTGTCCCGCCGATGCATCTCCCAAGGTCGTGTACAACATTCTTAAGGCCAAAAATGCCCTTTTTTACCTTATTCCTCCCTTTTTTCTGTCCCACCGACGTGTCTCCCCAGGCTGTGCGTGACGTTCTTTTGGCCAAAAATGCCCTTTTTTGCCTTATTCCTCCCTTTTTTCTGTCCCGCTGAGGCATCTCCCAAGGTTGTGCACAACATTCTTGAGGCCAAAAATGCCCTTTTTTGCCTTATTCCTCCTGTTTTTGTCCCACCGAGGCATCTCCCAAGGTTGCACATGACATTCTTAAGGCGAAAAATGCCCTTTTTTGCCTTATTCCTCCCTTTTTTCTGTCCCACCAAGGCATCTCCCAAGGCTGCGCGTGACATTCTTGAGGCCAAAAATGCCCTTTTTTGCCTTATTCCTCCTTTTTTTCTGTCCCACCGACGTGTCTCCCCAGGCTGTGCGTGACATTCTTTTGGCCAAAAATGCCCTTTTTTGCCTTATTCCTCCCTTTTTTCTGTCCCGCCGATGCATCTCCCAAGGTCGTGTACAACATTCTTAAGGCCAAAAATGCCCTTTTTTACCTTATTCCTCCCTTTTTTCTGTCCCACCGACGTGTCTCCCCAGGCTGTGCGTGACGTTCTTTTGGCCAAAAATGCCCTTTTTTGCCTTATTCCTCCCTTTTTTCTGTCCCGCTGAGGCATCTCCCAAGGTTGTGCACAACATTCTTGAGGCCAAAAATGCCCTTTTTTGCCTTATTCCTCCCTTTTTTCTGTCCCACCGAGGCATCTCCCAAGGCTGCGCGTGACGTTCTTGAGGCCAAAAACGCCCTTTTTTGCCTTATTCCTCCCCGCAGCTGCAAACCCCCAAGCCCCGAGCTCGTACCGTGTCAGAGTTGAATGAATATGAGTAAAACGGGGGAAAAAAAAACCCAACTTCCTTCCCCGTCCTGCCCGATTTATCTTTTCTTTGAGCTGGGTGTTGGGTGGGGCTGGATGACGCGGGGCCGTGGCGAGAGGGAATTGAACAAAATCTCCTCTTTTGGGCTCAAAAAGCTGCTTCCCAGCGCTCGGCTCCCCCAGGGTTGATCCCGGCGGCGGTTCCGGGTCCTTCGCGAGGGCCGAGGGCAGCGGCGGCGGCTCCGGGACGTGGCGGCGTTCGGGGGCTCCTCCTGCGCGTCAGAACTTGCTTTTCCCTTTTTTTTTTTTTTTTTTTAAATAACTTGCTTTTTCCCCTTTCCTTTTTTCCTAACTTGCTTCTCCCCCTTTTTATAACTTGCTTTTTCCTTATTTTCTAACTTTTTTCCTTTTTTTATAACTTGCTCTTTTCCCAACTTGTGTTTTTCCTTTTTTTTTCCAAATTGCTTTTTTCCTTTTTTCTTTTTTTTCCAAATTGCTTTTTTCCTTTTTTCCAAATTGCCTTTTTCCTTTTTTACATTTTTTCCTTTTTTAATAACTTGCTCTTTTTTCCCCAACATGCTTTTTTCCTTTTTCCCCCCAAGTTGCTTTTTTCTTCCCCCCCCCAACTTGCTCTTTTTCCCCCCAACTTTCTTTTTTCCTTTTTTTTCTCAACTTGCTTTTCCTTTTATAACTTGCTTTTTTCCCCCAACTTGCTTTTTTCCTTTTTTTCCTTTTTTCCTTTTTTAATAACTTGCTTTTTTCCTTTTTTATGTTTCTTTTTTCCTTTTTCCCCCAAGTTGCTTTTTTCCTTTTTTTCCCCCCAAGTTGCTTTTTTTTCCTTTTTTCCCCCCAAGTTGCTTTTTTTCCTTTTTTCCTTTTCTCCCAACTTGTTTTTTTCCTTTTTTTACTTTTTTCTTTTTTAATAAGTTGCTTTTTTCCTTTTTATAATTTGCTTTTTTCCTTTTTCCCCCAACTTGCTTTTTTCGGTTTTTTCCCCCAACTTGCTTTTTTCCTTTTTTTCCCAAGTTGCTTTTTTTTCCAACTTCCTTTTTTCCTTTTTTCCCAACTTGCTTTTTTCCTTTTTTCACTTTTTTCCTTTTTTAATAACTTCCTTTTTTTCCTTTTTTATAAGTTTCTCTTTTCCTTTTTCCCCCAAGTTGCTTTTTTCCTTTTTTTTCCCCCCAAGTTGCTTTTTTCCTTTTTTTTCCCCCCAAGTTGCTTTTTTCCTTTTTTTTTTCCAAGTTGCTTTTTTTTCCAACTTCCTTTTTTTCCTAACTTTTTTCCTTTTTTCACTTTTTTCCTTTTTTAATAACTTCCTTTTTTCCTTTTTTCCATTTTTCCTTTTTTCCTAATTTGCTTTTTTCCTTTTTTTCCCCAACTTCCTTTTTTCCTTTTTTCCCTTTTTCCTTTTTTCACTTTTTTCCTTTTTTCCTTTTTTCCAATTTGCTTTTTTCCTTTTTTCCCCAACTTCCTTTTTTCCTTTTTTTCCTTTTTCCTTTTTTCACTTTTTTCCTTTTTTAATAACTTCTTTTTCCTTTTTTCCAATTTGCTTTTTTCCTTTTTTTCCCCAACTTCCTTTTTTCCTTTTTTCACTTTTTTCCTTTTTTAATAACTTCCTTTTTTCCTTTTTTCCAATTTGCTTTTTTCCTTTTTTTCCCCAACTTCTTTTTTTCCTTTTTTCACTTTTTTCCTTTTTTAATAACTTCCTTTTTTCCTAATTTGCTTTTTTCCTTTTTTTCCCCAACTTCCTTTTTTCCTTTTTTCCTAACTTTTTTCCTTTTTTCACTTTTTTCCTTTTTTAATAACTTCCTTTTTTCCTAATTTGCTTTTTTCCTTTTTTTCCCCAACTTGCTTTTTTCCTTTTTCCCCCCCAACTTTCTTTTTCCCTTTTTTTCATTTCCCAACTTCCTCTTCTCCTTTTTTTTTTTTTTAATTCTGCCCCAATAACCTCCTCTGCTTGCCCCCCCAGCCCGGCCGCCATGGCCACCAAGGTCCCCATCTACCTGAAGCGGGGCAGCCGCAAGGGCAAGAAGGCGAAGCTGCGCGACCTGCTCTCCTCCGACATGATCAGCCCCCCCCTGGGCGACTTCCGCCACACCATCCACATCGGCAGCGGCGGCCAGAGCGACATGTTCGGCGACGTCTCCTTCCTCCAGGGCAAGTTCCACCTCCTGCCCAGCTCCGACGGCCCCGCCGCCACGCCGCCGCCCTTCCACTTCTCCCGCACGGCCACCATCTCCGGCTGCGGGCCGCCGCCCCCCGAGACCTCCTCCCCCCTCCTCAAAAACGCCATTTCCTTGCCCGTCATCGGCGGCCCCCAGGCCCTGACGCTGCCCTCGGCGCAGGCGCCGCCCAAACCCCCGCGGTTGCACCTCGAGGACAAAACCCCGCCGAGGCGGGAAGGCGACGGCGAGGAAGAGGAGGAGGAGGAGGAGGAGGAGGAGGAGAACCGCGGCGCCGCGCTGCCGCACCCCCGCGCCTCACCTTTCGCCGCCTCGACGAACGGCTTCGCCGAGGAGAAGGGCGACGCCGAGCCGTCCTTCCTCTCCCACGCCGGCTCCCTCCTCTCCCTCCACGTGGATTTGGGACCCTCCATTTTGGAGGACGTGCTGCAAGTGATGGAGAAACACCAAGGAGAGGGCGTGGGGGGATCCATACCCGATTCCAGCAGGCAGGAAATCTTGACGTGAACGCTCCTCGAGCTTAAAGACGGTGAGAAACGGAGCCTTTGGGGTTTTTTCTGCTATGACAATCCACACAATTATGGATTTTTCGGGGGTTTTGTGGTGGTTTTTTTCTCTCAAATTTCAGCTCCGGTTCGACTCCGCGACGGCGATTGCGTCGTTTCCTCTCATGGAACGGGGACGTGAGTTCCCCTCGGCGCCGCTCCCCCGCCGGCTGTTCCCTCCGAATGGGGAGGGGGTGGGGGAAAAAAAAAAAAAAAAGAAGAAAAAACCCCCAAAACGAACGATCCTACGAAGCCAAGACGAAATCGCCGCTCGCCTGCACCAACGTCGGCGACGGATCGAACCGTAGGACCGAGGCAACCGGTAGAAAACGGGACGTGGCGCCGTTAGAAACGTTTGTGGCGCGGGACGGGATGAAACGGCGGCGCTTGAATTCCCAAATATCTCAGTCGGGAGGATTTTTGGGGGCTTTCGGGGTGGTTTTGGTTTGGTTTTTTTTGTTGTTTTTTGCTTGAAGAGGGGCTGCGGTTTGCACTCGCGGCGGGACGCGCGCTGGCTGCCGCCCACCCGCCTCAAGGTGATGTCAAATGTTCAGCCTTCGACTGAAATTTATTCTCGTCAAGGTGATGTCAAATGTTCAGCCTTGGACTGAAATTTATTTTTTTTTTTAAGATCCCACAAATCGGTAAATTAGAGGTGACGCAGCAACGGGCCTTGAGGTTGCGTCGCAGAGAAGCTAAAAAAAAAAAAACCCAACAAGCCTTTGGGGGTTTTAGCAACTCAATCCGCGGTTGGAGCTTGGGGTTGGAATTTAAAGGCGTAAATAAGATGCAAAAAAAAAAACCCGAGAAAAAGCCAAAAAAATAAAAATAAATAATGGGATGTGAAGGGTGAGCGACCGGCCGGGCGGATTCCTGCGCGTCTCCATCAATCGCGGATTGTTTGGCCGGACGGAGGAACGAGGGGGTGAAACGCTTTGGTGGGCAGAAAGGAATGCGAATCCCTTCTGCTTTTTAAAAAAGAATAAAATTGACAAAAAAAACCCCAAAAAAACCCAAAAAAAATTCCCTGGAAATGCCAATTCTGCCAACATCAGGGCGAAAGACCTTCGCGCGGGCTGCGAGGGTTTTGCTTCTTTCCTGAGGCCGTTGGGCTCGTTAACGGCCTCATTTCCTCTTAATTAGCAGCATCATTTTTAACCATTTCTGGTAAATTTTAGCCCAAAATGAGGCTGGGAGTCATCCCCCCCTGGTAAGGGATTAAGGCACCTCTTGAGCGCGCGGATTTTTCGCCGGTTTGCCGGGCCCGTGTATTTCTTCACCTCCTCGGTTGCTGTTTCTTCCAGGTATCGTTAATTAACGTTAATTAACGAGTCGTTAGACTAACGAGCTCCGTGTCGTGCCTCTTGCTTCACTCCTGCCCGTCCGCGTCCAGCGGGGCGCTCGCTCTGACCCGTGGTTTTTTTTTTAGCGACAACACCAAAACTTTGGGGTTAAACCGATTTTTCAAGCCTTCAGGCTGCAAAATAATTAAGGAAATTGGGTTAATTGACCTCGGGCCAGGCCGGCGCTGGGTTTAATTCCCATTTTTGTGGGTTCGACCTTTAACTGGTTAAAACTGGCGGCGCTTCCTCCGAATGCCGCCCAGCCACGTGGCGGGGGTTTAGTTTTATTTCTTTGAGGGTTTTTGGGCCCAGAACTCCTCCCGCGATGGGCGGGGCCGTGGGGGTTTGGATGGGGGATGGGGGATGGGGGATGGGGGATGGGGCTCGCTTTCCCCAGCCCCTCTTTTTTTTTTCTTTCTTTTACTTTCTTTTCCTTTTTTCCTTTTTTTCCTTTTCCCCCTTTTTCTTTTTTCCCTTTTTTCCTTTCTTTTCCTCTTTTCCTTTTTTCCTTTATTTTCATTTCTTTTCCTTTTTTCCCCTTTTTCCTTTCTTTTCCTTTCTTTTCCTTTTCCCCTTTTTTCTTTTCTTTTCCCTTTTCCTTTTTCCCCTTTTTCCTTTTTTCCTTTTTTCCCTTTTTCCCCTTTTTTCCTTTCTTTTCCTTCTTTTTTCCTTTTTTCCTGTCTTTTCCTCTTTTCCTTTATTTTCATTTCTTTCCCTCTTTTCCTTTTTCCTTTTTTTCCCTTTTTTCCTTTTTTCCTTTTTCTCCTTTTTTCCTTTCTTTTCCCTTATTTTCCTTTTTCCCCTTTTTCCCTTTTTTCTTTTTTCCTTTCTTTTCCTTTTTTCCTTTTTCCTCTTTTTCCCTTTTTTCTTTTTTCCTTTCTTTTCCTTTTTTCCTTTTTCCCTTTTTCTTTTTTCATTTCTTTTCCTCTTTTCCCTTTTTTCCTTTCTTTCCCTTTTTTCCTTTCTTTTCCTTCTTTCCTTTCATTTCTTTTCCTTTCTTTCCCTTTTTTCTTTTTTCCTTTCTTTTTTCTTTTTTCCTTTCTTTTCCTTTCTCCTTTTTCCCCTTTTTCCCTTTTTTCTTTTTTCCTTTCTTTTCCTTTTTTCCTTTTTCCTTTTTCTTTTTTCCTTTCTTTTCCCCTTTTCCTTTTTTCCCTTTTTTCTTTTTTCCTTTCTTTTTCCTTTTTTCCTTTTCTTCCTTTTCTTCCTTTTTTCTTTTTTTCTTTTTTTTACCTTTTTTCTCTTTTTTTCTTTTCTTTTCTTTTCTTCTTTTTTTTTTTTTTCCTGACACACCGCAGCTGCTGTTTGGCAAAAACAATTAGAAGAAAAAAAAAAGCCTGGAATTGGATCATTTTGGGTGGTTTTCAGTGCTTTGGGTTGGGTTTTTTTTCACAGCGCGACGCTTTTGTGCGGAGCGGGGTGCGTTGGGACAACACGCAGACACTTTTTTCATGGATTTCACCTCAATTAGTGAATTAAAGTGAGCTGAGAATGCAGATGTTTGAGTTTGCCCCCCACCTCTGCCTAATTATCAGCAGCAATTAACGAAGCAATCGCTGCCGGATCTGGGCACCACCCGGGGAGCAGCTTCCCCGCGTTTCGTAACAGCCCAAAATCCCCTTTTCTCCCCATTTTTGCTCCTTCCGCTCGTGACGGGCCAGGGGCCGGATTTTGGGGCGTTAAAGGCTTTAATTTGGCACCTCGCTGGCTCTTGGCGGCTCCCGCGCGGATCCGTCCCGCCCCGCTCATCCCCCTCCGCTCCCGTGCTGGAATCGCGGCGCTTTTAATTTGCCAGATTCTGGGGTTTTTTTACCCTGAAAAGGTGATGTTTTGTGTCTGCAACGCGCCTCCTCCCTCCCCTCTGCCCACCGCTGCCCCCTCTTACCCACCTCTCAGACTATATTTGATACCCCCTAAAATCATCCCAATCCTGTTTTTTCCCCCATTTTTCCCCGCATAATCTCCTTTTTAGCTGTAAACCCCCTCATTTCTTCAATTAATTATTAGCCACTAGCAATAAAATCCTTTTTTTTTTTTGAGGATTTGAGGATTTAAGATTCCCCTTACCCCCGGGGTTTTTGCACAGGATGGGGGTTTCCCTCACCCCCTCCCTCCGTTCAGCCCTTAATTAACCACTCCCCAAATTGCCCAATTTATGCCAAAAAAAAAAGCTGTTGCTAAACCCGGAGGTTTTTTTTTTTTTCTTAATAACTTCGCTCGAAGAAGCGTGAGTCACTCGGGCAGGAACGCTGCTCCCCGCGATGACTCAGCCAGCACGTGCTGAACAACTTCTTTCCCCCTCGCTTTTTTTTTTTTTTTTTTTTTGGGGAGGTTTAAGGCAGAATTAGTCAACGAGGGGGTTGGTTAATTTTGGGGCTCGCTGGTGAATTCAGGTTGGATGAAATGGGAAAAGAGCTCCAAAAATTGACATTTTTGTAAATTTGGATGTGAATTTGTAAAGAGGCTGGGGGGGGGAAGGGGGGGGTTGGTTTTGGGGCACCACCCGTTGTGACAGCACCACCCGTTGTGACAGCACCACCCGCTGAACAACAACACCCGTAGGGAAGCTCTGCGGAGGTGTGTGAGGTGGTGGGGAGGACCCTCGTTTACCCCAAGTTCACCTTCCCCCGGCCCTCGTTCACCCCAAGTTCACCCTCCCCCGGCCCTCGTTTACCCCAAGTTCACCCTCCCCCGGCCCTCGTTTACCCCAAGTTCACCCTCCCCCGGCCCTCGTTTACCCCAAGTTCACCCTCCCCCGGCCCTCGTTCACCCCAGTTTCACCCTCCCCCGGCCCTCGTTTACCCCAAGTTCACCCTCCCCCGGCCCTCGTTCACCCCAAGTTCACCCTCCCCCGGCCCTCGTTCACCCCAAGTTCACCCTCCCCCGGCCCTCGTTCACCCCAAGTTCACCTTCCCCCGACCCTCGTTCACCCCAGTTTCACCCTCCCCCGGCCCTCGTTCACCCCAGTTTCACCCTCCCCCGGCCCTCGTTCACCCCAAGTTCACCCTCCCCCGGCCCTCGTTTACCCCAAGTTCACCTTCCCCCGACCCTCGTTTACCCCAGTTTCACCCTCCCCCGACCCTCGTTTACCCCAAGTTCACCCTCCCCCGGCCCTCGTTTACCCCAAGTTCACCTTCCCCCGACCCTCGTTTACCCCAGTTTCACCCTCCCCCGACCCTCGTTTACCCCAAGTTCACCCTCCCCCGGCCCTCGTTTACCCCAAGTTCACCCTCCCCCGACCCTCGTTCACCCCAGTTTCACCCTCCCCCGACCCTCGTTTACCCCAAGTTCACCCTCCCCTGGCCCTCGTCCGGGGGTAAGATCCATCTCAATTCGAAACGCCAGCCTGGGGGGAAAAAAAAAAAATTAATAAAAAGGAAAAACTTTGTGGCTGTAGAAGGTTTTTTTGTTTAAAAAGTAGTGAAGGAGCTTGGAGGAAGATATTTCTGTGAACGCTTTTTTCCCCCTCTTTGGTCAAAATGTCACTTTTTACTCAAAAAGTTCTAATATACAGATTTTTTTTTGAGATTATTTTGGTTTTACCCAACCTGAACGATTCTGGGATTCTGTGAAAATTCACTTTTTACTCCAAAAATTCTAATTTTTTGGAGACTATTTTGTTCTTTCCCTGTTTCTGGTGCTCAGGGACATGGGTTAGTGCTGGGCTTGGCAGCGTTGGGTGAAGAGTTGGACTCGATCTTTGTAGAGTTGGGCTGAGGGTTGGACTTGATGATTCTGTGAAAGGTCTTCTCCAACCTGAACGATTCTCTGATTCTAAAATCACACAGAATCGTTCAGGTTGGAGAAGACCCTCAAGATCATCAAGTCCAACTCTTCACCCAACGCTGCCAAGCCCAGCACTAACCCATGTCCCTGAGCACCAGAAACAGGGAAAGAACAAAATAGTCTCCAAAAAATCTGGATATTAGAATTTTTGGAGTAGAAAGTGACGTTTCACGGAATCGTTCAGGTTGGAGAAGACCCTCAAGATCATCAAGTCCAACTTGTTCACCCAACGCTGCCAAGCCCAGCACTGAACCACGTCCCTAAGCGCCGGAAACAGGGAGAGAACAAAATAGTCTCCAAAAAATCTGGATATTAGAATTTTTGGAGTAAAAAGTGACATTTCAGAGAATCACATGGAATTGTTCAGGTTGGAGAAGACCCGATGATCCCAAGTCCAACCCTCAGCCCAGCTCTGCAAAGATCGAGTCCAACTTTTCACCCAACGCTGCCAAGCCCAGCACTAAACCATGTCCCTAAGTGCCAGAAACAGGGAAAGAACAAAATAGTCTCCAAAAAATGAGAATATTAGAATTTTTGGAGTAAAAAGTGAATTTTCACGGAATCGTTCAGGTTGGAGAAGACCCTCAAGATCATCGACCAAGGGAGCTCAGGAACCGCGGCGGCTCAGGCCTCCTGGAGGAGGGAGCAGCGCGCGAGTGGAGCCTCCGGACGTCGCCGTTCGGCCTCGATGGCCGTCAGCAACGGGCGGGTTTGAGCCCGGCCTGGCCCGGGCTGGCTTGGATCATCCTATACATCTCTATAGATCCCTGTACATCCCTATAGGTCCCTGTACATCCCTATGGATCCCTAGACATCCCTGTAGATCCCTATACATCCCTATGGATCTCTACACATCCCTACAGATCCCTATGGATCCCTCTATGTCCCTATAGATCCCTATATGTCCCTATACATCTCTATAGATCCCTATACATCCCTATATGTCGCTATACATCCCTATGTCCCTATACATCCTCATAGATCCCTATACATCCCTATAAATCCCTATACATATCTCACTATAGATCCCTATACATCCCTGTAGATCCCTACACATTCCTGTGGATCCCTACACGTCCCTATAGATTCCTATACATCTTTCCCTATAGATCCCTATACACCTCTATACGTCCCTGTAGATCCCCACAGATCGCTATACATCTCTCCCTATAGATCCCTATACATCCTTGTAGATCCCCACAGATCCCTATACACCTCTATATGTTCCCATAGATCCCTATACATCCCTATAGATGCCTATACACCTCTATATGTCCCTGCAGATCCCTATACACCTCTATACATCCCTGTAGGTCCCTACAGATGCCTATACACCTCTATACGTCCCTATAGATCCCTATGGATCCCTATACATCTCTCCCTATACACCTCTATACGCCCCTGTAGATCCCCACAGATCCCTATACACCTCTATAGACCCCTGTAGATCCCCACAGATCCCTATACACCTCTATACACCCCTGTAGATCCCCACAGATCCCTATACACCTCTATACGCCCCTGTAGGTCCCCACAGATCCCTATACACCTCTATATGTACCTGTAGATCCCCACAGATCCCTATACACCTCTATACACCCCTGTAGATCCCCACAGATCCCTATACACCTCTATACACCCCTGTAGATCCCCACAGATCCCTACAGACCTCTATACACCCCTGTAGATCCCCACAGATCCCTATACACCTCTATATGTACCTGTAGGTCCCCACAGATCCCTATACATCTCTCCCTATACACCTCTATATGCCCCTGTAGGTCCCCACAGATCCCTATACACCTCTATATGTACCTGTAGATCCCCACAGATCCCTATACACCTCTATACACCCGTGTAGGTCCCCACAGATCCCTATACACCTCTATACACCCCTGTAGATCCCTATAGACCTCTATACGCCCCTGTAGATCCCTATAGACCTCTATACGTACCTGTAGGTCCCTATGGATCCCTATAGACCTCTGTACGTCCCCACAGATCCCCGGTGGCGGTGGGGGGGCCCTTCCCCGCCCCTCTCCCCTCAGCTTTTCCCGCCTTTTCCCCCGCGCACGCGCACCCCGCGGCCCTGGCGCGCAGGCGCAGAGCGGCCGCGCGCCCCCGCCCCTCCCCGCGCGCCGCGCGTGCGCCTTGGGACGGCGCAGGGCCCCGGCGGCGGAGGCAAGATGGCGGCGGTGGTCCAGAATGTGGTGAAGCTGTGAGTGCGTGTTGCCTTCCCCCCCTTCCCCCTTCTCCCCCCCCGCCTCCATTTTCTAATTGCCCTCACACCGCTCCGCGGGAGGGGGGGGAATAGGGCGGCGCGGGACGCGGGGTTCGCCCTTTCCCCGCTCCGGAGCGCGGTCTGTGTGAGGGGGGGGGGGGGGGTGCGCGCTCATTGTTCGGGGTGAACTTTGCTGAGGGGGGGGGGGGTGTGTGTGTGTAGAATCCGTCCGTCCGGTGCCGTGAGGGGAGACACCCCCCCCTCATATAGCGCTGTAAGGGGCCTTATAGAGCGCGGGGGGGGGCGGTTCTGAGAGGGGGGCCTGTAGAGTTCAAAGGGGGGGGGGGTGTCCCTCATGTGTGGCCTTGTGAGAGTGGCCTATATAGGCCGGGGGGGGGGTGTCACCCCTATACGTCCCTATACATCCCTGGGAGAGGGTCTTACAGATGCCGGGGGGTGCGTTTACCCCCATAAGGCTCTTTGAAGGGCGCCTTATAGAGTGGGAATGGTCCTATAGAGCCCGGGGAGGGGGGGGGTGTGTGTGTGTGGTGTGTGTGTGTGTCCCCTATGGCCCACTGAGGGGTCTCTATAGAGCCCTGAGGGTGGATGTTCCCCTCTGTGGCCCTGTAAGTGAGACACCCCCCCATATGGCCCCATAGGGGCTCCTATAGGTCCTCCTGAGGGAAGAGGGGGCCCTACTCTGTGGTCCTATACGCTGTGCCCTATAGAGCCCTGGGGGGGGGTGTGTGTGTGTGTGTGTGTCTCCTCAATATGTCCTTGTGACACTATAGAGCCCTTGGGATGGCGGCTCCCCTCCCTATACAGCCCTAGGAGAGGGGTCCTATAGGGGTGGGGTCCCCTATATGGCCCTATAAAGGCTGATGGGGGGGGTCCACCCCCTATACATCCTACAAGGGGGGGGCATATATACCTTTGGGGATGTATACAGCCCCCCACTATCCACCCTGCTGTAGCAAGGGGGGTACAGGAGGGCCCCTATATGGTCCTATAAGGGATTTGTGGACTTTGAGATGTTTGTTGAGCTTTGATTTAGCGTCTCCCCGTGGGTTTTTTGGCATTTCCAGGGGTTTTTTTTTCATTTCCAGGGTTTTTTTTAGCATTTCCAGGTTGGGGGTTTTTTTTGGCATTTCCAGGGGTTTTTTTTTGACATTTCCAGGGGTTTTTTGGCATTTCCAGGGGTGTTCTTTTGCACTTCCAGGTGGGTTTTTTGGCATTCCCAGGTTGGATTTTTTTTTTGGCATTTTCAGGTTGGGGTTTTTTTGGCATTTCCAGGGGTTTTCTTGGCATTTCCAGGTTGGGTTGGCGGTTTTTTTTGCATTTCCAGGTTGGATTTTTGTTTTTTTGGCATTTCCAGATTGGATTTTTTTTTTTTGCTGCTTCCAGGTGGGTTTTTTGGCATTTCCAGGATGGAGTTTTTTTGGCATTTCCAGGATGGAGTTTTTTTGGCATTTCCAGGATGGAGTTTTTTTGCCATTTCCAGGATGGAGTTTTTTTGCCATTTCCAGGTGGTGTTTTTTTGCCATTTCCAGGTTTTTTTCGGCATCTCCCGGGTTTTTTTACCGTCTCCCTTCAGCCTTCGGCACCTCGGCACCGTTGCGTCCCTGCTGCAGTTCCCTCCAAAACCTTCCTTCTTGGTGGGGTGTTGGTGCAAAACGGGGTGCGATTTGCACCCCCCGGCTCTCCCCTGAGGGGCTGAGGGTTCGTTAAGAGGCGTCGGGGTCTCTGACGAGCTGCGCTTCGTTAAGAACCGCGGCTCCAGCCACCCTGCAGCCCCATTAGCAAAGCTGCTGGAGAAACTCGTGTCCGGCCGAGAACCCCCTTTTCCTGGATCATTCCTGAGAGAAGCGCAAACCGCGAGTCGCAAAACACCTTTTTCAGGCTCTTTTCGCCCCGAATCGACGGGCCGACGCT
Source organism: Strix aluco (assembly GCF_031877795.1). Lineage (NCBI taxonomy): Eukaryota > Metazoa > Chordata > Aves > Strigiformes > Strigidae > Strix > Strix aluco. The sequence continues at coordinate 26,858 of NW_027436574.1, forward strand.
TCGCAACGACGCGACTTCGCCGGCGCCGCTGCGGGTCCGCGGCTTTCCGTGAACTCGAGCGCGTCAAGCGGCGTCTTGCCTTGCCCCTCGCGTCGCACAAATGTATTTTATTTATTTGAGAAGCAGCCGTTGGGTTTTGAGGACAATGGAGAGGAGCGTGGCACAATTTTGATTATTTTTTTTTTTTTTTCTTACTTTTTAAAGCCGTTCCCAGGGTCATTCTATCTACGGGTACCACCAGCAAAGAGCCCCGTGGGCTCTCTCCATCCCCTCAGCGCTCCGAAAACCCGTTTGGCGAAGCTTTTTTAGGGGCTCAAACCCAATCCTGGCGCGTTTCTCGCCCAACCCAAGAACCCTCCGTTAATTTGCAGTTAAAACACCCGCGGATTATTATTTTGGGGCGTAATTGCCTCTTTTTTGCCTCTCCCAACTCTGAAACCAAGCCAGCGGGGAAAAAAATAAGTTAGAAACTAAACTCTTTTTTGGGGTTGTATTAGCAGAAACGCCAAGTTTTCCTCCTCTGGCTTCACCTGGACGGTCCAAGGAGGAAATTTTAGGGCTCCGCGGCGTCAGTTATCGGGGCGCAGTGGGGTGATTTTGGAGGCAATTAAAAGCTCGAGGAAGGATTTACATCCCCAAACGCCGTCAGCGTGCCCGTCGCCTGGGATGTGGGCTCCCTCTGCAGTCAGCAGGGAGAAAAAAAAGGCAATTTGGCAGGTTTTTGGTCACTTAATTGCTGCTGGGACACCGAACGCCGGGAGATGAACCCCGTTTTTTGAGTCCGGCTGACCGCGCTCTGTCAGGAAACGAGCGCGGCGAGCCTCGTTTGCATTTAATATTTACCAATATATTTTTTTTTTTTCCAGTTATTCCCTCTTTGCCTCTTTTTTTTTTTTTATTTTCTGGCCCGTTTCCGCTGCTGGGCGAGAGGGCCGTTATTCACTCGTCTCAATTAGCCCTTGCGGGGGCTCCTCGAGCTATCTGCAGTTGTTCCAGCTGGTATTAAAGTGTCAAAATCAATAAATATCGACACAAACAAAGAGTCCATCTCCTCTCCTGGCATCGGGGAGGGGGAAAAAACTCGGTGTCCAGCAGCCGAACAGTCTCAGCTCTTCCCCCCTCTCCCTGCCGTGCGTGGTGGGAGGGACTCGACGTCCAAATTATTGTAATTACGGCTACAAATGAATGTAATTACCTACCGGTCTCCGGTTGGAGGAGATGTGGCCCGAAGAGGTCGTGCTCTTAGAAATGAGGACGAGGGACGATGAACGCGCTCGAGGAGAGCGGGGGGAGGTTGGTGACGTGTCGGTGCTTCTTGGGAAAGGCTTCGGGGGCGTGGAAGATGCCGAGGGGGTCTCCTGAGGGTGAGGGGATCCCTTGAGGAACACTGAGGGGTTCTCTTGAGGGTTAGGAGATCTCTTGAGGAACACTGAGGGGATCTCATGAGGCTGAGGGGATCTCTTAATGCCAAGGGGATCTCTTGAGGAACACCAACAGGATCTCTGAGGCTGGGGGTGTCTCTTGAGGAACGCCAAGGGGATCTCTTGAGGCTGAGGGGGTCTCTTGAGGCCAAGGGATCTCTTGAGGAACACTGAGGGGATCTCTGGAGGAAGGCTAAGGGGAAGGGAATCTCTTGAGGAACACCGAAGGGATCTCTGGAGGAACGCCAAGGGGATCTCTTGAGGGTGAGGGGATCCCTTGAGGAACACCAACAGGATCTCTGAGGCTGGGGGGGTCTCTTGAGGAACGCAGAGGGGATCTCTTGAGGCTGAGGGGGTCTCTTGAGGCCAAGGGATCTCTTGAGGAACACTGAAGGGATCTCTGGAGGAAGGCTAAGGGGATCTCTTAACACCAAGGGGATCTCTTGAGGAATGCCAAGGGGATCTCTTGAAGGCTGAGGGGGTCTCTTGAGGCCAAGGGATCTCTTGAGGAATGGTGAGGGGATCCCTTGATGAACACCAAGGGGATCCCTTGATGAACACCAAGGGGATCCCTTGAGGAACGCCAAGGGGATCCCTTGAGGAACGCCAATGGGATCTCTTGAGGAACACTGAGGGCATCTCTTGAGGGTGAGGGGATCTCTTGAGGGTGAGGCGATCCCTTGAGGAACGCCAAGGGGATCCCTTGAGGAACGCCAAGGGGATCCCTTGAGGAACACCAATGGGATCTCTTGAGGAACACTGAAGGCATCTCTTGAGGGTGAGGGGATCTCTTGAGGAACACCAACAGGATCTCTGGAGGCCAGGGAGATCTCTTGAGGATCACTGAGGGGACCTCTTGAGGGTGAGGGAATCTCTTAACACCGAGGGGATCCTTTGAGGAACACCAATGGGATCTCTCGAGGCCCAGGGGATCTCAACGATGCCACGTTTCACCCGCCGGCAAGAGAAAGGCCACGATGGCCTGTGGTGGCCACCCCAGAGGAGCTTTTCCAGGCCGCGCTTCCTCCAAGCAGGAACGTGGTGGCCTCTCCCTCTCCCAACGAACACGTGCCGGGGTTGGGGTGATTGGGGTGAGCACTGAACCCCTTTTCACCCAGCGCTGAAGGATTTTTTTTTCTTTTTCCCCCCGCCGGCAGCCTCGGGGAACAGTATTACCGCGATGCCATGGAGCAGTGTCACAACTACAACGCCCGGCTGTGCGCCGAGAGGAGCGTCCGCCTCCCTTTCCTCGACTCCCAGACCGGCGTGGCCCAAAGCAACTGCTACATCTGGATGGAGAAACGTCACCGTGGGCCAGGTACGGCGGGAAAACGCCGCCCTGGGGACGAGGGGCGGGGGCGTGTGGCCACCTCGGGTCATTTTGTTTGTTTTTTTTCTTAATTTTTTATTAAAGGTTTAGCCGCTGGGCAGCTTTACTCCTACCCCGCGCGCCGCTGGCGGAAGAAACGCCGCGCTCACCCTCCGGAAGACCCGAGACTTTCCTTCCCTTCGATCAAACCAGGTAAATCCTTCCCGGCGCCGCTTTTTCACGCGCTCAGGGGTGATTTTTTTGTGGCGATATCGTGCCCGAACAGCACCAAATTACAGAAAAAAACATCGGCGATGTTGGTAAAACCCTTCGCCCGACCTCGCGAACGTGCAGGATCTCGGCGCCTGCGGATGTTTCACCCTGATTTTTCTCCGTTTTTTTTTTTTTCTCCCTGCAGACACGGATCAGACGCTGAAGAAGGAAGGGCTGATCTCTCAGGACGGCAGCAGCCTGGAAGCGCTTTTGAGGACCGACCCGTTGGAGAAACGGGCCCTCCCGGACCCCCGCATCGACGACGACAGCCTGGGCGAGTTCCCCGTCACCAACAGCCGCGCGCGGAAGGTACGGCGGGGACGGGGTGTCCCCCTCCACCTTCAGAAAGGGACCTTCTGGGGAAAACACGCCCGTTCCGTGACACCGCTCTGGATTTTTGTCCTCCCCTCGGCTTCCCCCGTGACTTTTAGCCGCGGTGGGAGGATTTGGGGGGGTCAGAAATGGTGTGAACGGCTCCGTGGGGCTGTTGGAGAGCGGGAGTTGGGCGCCCGGCGGCGACGTCGGGTGGGTGGGGGGATGTTCCCTCCTTCACGAGCAGGGTGGAGGCTCCCCTCGTTCCTGGGGAGGGAGGTTTTGGCCCCAAAATTCAGGGGAGGGGAAATTCTGGCTCCAGAATTCAGGGGAAGGAAAGTTTTGGCTCCAAAAATTCAGGAGAACGGAGATTCTGGCCCCAAAATTCAGGGAAAGGAAAGTTCTGGGTCCAAAAATTCAGGGGAAGAGAGTTTCTGGCCATGAAATTCAAGGGAAGGGAGGTTTTGGCCCCAGAATTCAGGGTAACAGAGGTTCTGGCTCCAAAAATTCAGGGGAATGGAGGTTTTGGCCCCAAAATTCAGGGGAAGGGAGGTTCTGGCCCCAAAATTCAGGGTAACAGGTTCTGGCTCAAAAAATTCAAGGGAAGGGAACGTCTGTCCCCAAAATTTAAGGGAAGGGAGGTTTTGGCCCCAAAATTCAGGGGAAGGGAGATTCTGGCCCCAAAATTCAAGGGAAGGGAGGTTTTGGCCCCAAAATTCAGGGGAACGGAGGTTTTGGCCCCAAAATTCAGGGTAAGGGAGCACCTGGCCCCAAAATTCAAGGGAAGGGAGGTTCTGGCCCCAAAATTCAAGGGAAGGGGGGTTTTGGCCCCAAAATTCAAGGGAAGGGAGGTTTTGGCCCCAAAATTCAGGGGAATGGGGGTTCTGGCCCCAAAATTCAAGGGAAGGGAGGTTCTGGCCCCAAAATTCAAGGGAAGGGAGGTTCTGGCCCCAAAATTTAGGGGAAGGGAGGTTCTGGCTCAAAAAATTCAAGGGAAGGGAGCATCTGGCCCCAAAATTCAGGGGAAGGCAGGTTCTGGGTCCAAAATCCAGGGAAAGGAAAGTTCTGGCTCCAAAAATCAAGGGAAGGGAGCGTCTGGCCCCAAAATTCAGGGGAACGGAGGTTTTGGCCCCAAAATTCAGGGGAAGGGGGGGTTCTGGCCCTGAAATTCAAAGAAAGGGGGTTTCTGGCCTCAGAATTCAGGTGAAGGGAGATTCTGTCCCCAAAATTCAGGGGAAGGGAGGTTCTGGCCCCAAAATTCTTTTTTTGTGTGGATAAACTCTTCCAGGATTGTTTAAAATCCCAACAGCTGGGTCTGAAAAGGGCCCGGCCGAAGCCGTTTCTCTGCCGACCATCCGGCCCCTCCCCGCTGTCTCACGGGGTGTTTAATCCCAGGGAAAAAGGTGTTTTTCAACGTGTTTTTTTTTATGATTTTCCCCACCGGTGCGTGTCCCCTGACCCTCTAATTAATCGTTGCCTGGTGGGGACGGGCTAACGAAGCTCGGAGCAGAGACCCCTGATTTGGTGCAGAAACAAGCGAATCAGGGAGAGAGGAGACCCCAAATTTGTCGTATTTGGCAGAAAAAAGGAGCTGGGCTCATCCCCAGCTGGATAATTCAGGTCCAGCGGCCCCTTTTCACCCTGATTTGCCACAAATCAGAAGCTTTTTTGAAATATTAAGGTCTGGAGCTGCGTAAAACCTTCCCCGCTCTCCCTCCTCCATCAGACCCGCCGATGGTGGGATTGTAGGAGCTTCCCCTTTTTTCCCTTTTTCCCCACAAATCAGACCAAAACCCTCCGCGACCGCCGTCGTAGCTGCTTTTTTCTACCCAAAACACCCCGCAGGGTTTTTTTTACAGCACTTTTGAGCATGAAAATTTTTTCCGAGCCTCGTCCCTTTTCCCTTTTTCTTTGACTTCTCTTTCTTCAAGCGTCTTCACGACACGTTGGGCCCTTTCTGTGATTTTTTTTTTTTGGGGGGGGGGAGGGATAAAATGCACCGGATCGCCCTTTCCATCCCCAAAAAGTCACTTTTTTCTCCTCTTTCCGTATTCCAGATTCAGAGCGGATTCGGCTGCTGCCAGGCGACCCGCGGCCGCGCTGATGTTTCCCCCTTTTCCCAGGATTTTCCCCCTTTTCCCAGGATTTCCCCCTTTTCCCAGGATTTTTCCCCCTTTTCCCAGGATTTTTCCCCCCTTTTCCCAGGATTTTCCCCCCTTTTCCCAGGATTTTTCCCCCCTTTTCCCAGGATTTTTCCCCCCTTTTCCCAAGATTTTACCCCCCTTTTCCCAGGATTTTCCCCCCTTTTCCCAAGATTTTCCCCCTTTTCCCAGGATTTTTCCCCCTTTTCCCAGGATTTTTCCCCCTTTTCCCAAGATTTTTCCCCCCTTTTCCCAAGATTTTTCCCCCCTTTTCCCAGGATTTTTCCCCCTTTTCCCAGGATGTTTCCCCTTTTTCCCAGGATGTTTCCTCCTTTTCCCAGGATTTTTCCCCCTTTTACCAAGATTTTTTCCCCCTTTTCCCAAGATTTTTTCCCCCTTTTCCCAGGATTTTTTCCCCCTTTTCCCAGGATTTTTTCCCCCTTTTTCCAGGATTTTTCCCCCTTTTCCCAGGATTTTCCCCCTTTTCCCAGGATTTTTCCCCCTTTTCCCAGGATTTTGCGGGATAACCCCTCTCCTCTTTTCCTAGCGGATTCTGGAGCCCGATGACTTCCTGGACGATTTGGATGATGAAGACTACGAGGAAGATACGCCGAAGCGGAGAGGGAAGGGGAAAGCCAAGGTGAGGGCAAACGGGTGGGTTTGGCTCCATCCTGATGGTTTTTTTTGTGGCGTTTCCTGGTAAATCCGCGACGTTGCCGGTGCTGGAATAACCCCGACGCCTCCCGGCTCACCTCACCCGCTCTCAGATCCCTCCCGTTCGTTAGCGGCCTAACGAACGCTCGCCGAGATACCCTGTCTCTGCCCCTTCCCAAAGCAGGGAAAAAACCCACGGAAAATCCCCAAAAATTGGGATTATCCAGGAATACCCCACGCAACGGCCGTTCCGGGTTGGCCCCACTACGTGGCAGTGTTGGATCGCGCTTTGCTCCGACGCCGGAGCGCCGCTGCTGTCCTCTGCGCCGCCCAGGGATGCGTTTTTTTACCTAAATTTTGACTTTTTCCCCCTCTTTTTTTTTTTTTTTTTCCTTCCCCCCTCAGGGCAAAGGTGTCGGAGGGGCTCGCAAGAAGCTGGACGCGGCGATATTAGAAGACCGGGATAAACCCTACGCTTGTGACAGTGAGTACGAAAAACTTCTTCTCGCCGCGTAGGGAGCCAGGCTGCGTTGCTTTTTGGGTTTGAAACCTCAAAAAAAAGTCGATTTTTTTTTTTTTTTTAATTGTTTTTTTCACGCCCCGGGGCGGGGAGTTTTGGAACCCCTCAAATCCTCAACCCTCCTCCGACGGTCGAAGGGGGCTGGAACGTCCCCATCTTCCGCGCGACCGACCCGGCACGGAAAAAAATGATGATAAACCTCTCCCAATCTTGAAAAAAAAAAAAAACAAAAACGGTTAAAACCAGCCCCCCCGCCATTCTCCCAGTGGCTTTCCAGTTGGATCTGTGTCCATCAGACTGGTTTTGAAGCTGTACCCCCCCCCCCGCCCTTGCCCCCCCCCCTCTTTGCGCTCTCGTGCCTCGTTAAAGCCACTTAACGAGTTTTGGGGCTGTGAAACGTTGGTCCTGCTCGGGCTCAAACCCTCCTCAGCTCCTCGGGGTGGGGATTTTATTTCTGAGGTGGCTCCTCTGCAAGCCCCAGGGTGGCTGATGCTTCCTCCTCACCTCCCTCCTCCTCCTCACGTTGAGGAAGGGGAGAAAATAATTTAAAAAAAAAAAGAAAACCACGCAATTGAACAGGGCGAACGGAGCAAAAAAGGGCAAGTGAGGCTTTGAAATGACCTTTCTCTCTTCTTTCTCCTGTCCTGCAAGAGCTGACACGAGCTTCTTCCCCCAAAACCCACCCCCAAACCCCAAGAGTTGTGTTTTTCCTCCCCTTTTTTTTCTCGTTTTAAGAGTCCGTCTGTCGCTTGGTGCGTGTGCGTGACCTGGTGCGTGTGTGTTTTCTCACGACTCTCTTTCTGTGTTTCAGATAGTTACAAACAAAAGCATACCTTGAAACCTCCCGATCGAGGTAGTCCACTCTCTGTCTGCTTTTTTAATTTCCCTTCCTGCTTTTCTTCTTCTGAAACGCTTGGTTTTATATTTTTTTTTTTGGTCGCTAAACCTTGCTGGAGCGGGGCGGTGGGGCGGGGGGGGCGGGGGGGGGGGGGGGCGGGGGGCGACGCGGGGGGCAACGACACACACACAGGAGAAGCCAAAGGCCACTGAGCGACGTCAGAACCGGCCTCCCCGCCGGCACCAGCTCCTCTCCGGGGCTCCCCTGACCCTTTTCCAGCGGGGAGGAGCGGTCGTGCGCGGCGGCCGGAGAGGGAAAACAAAAATTTCACACACCCCCCCCCAACCCCGCGGCGACGGGGATGGGAAAAAAAACACCGTGTTTCCACCAACCCCCATCCCTCCCTCCCAAACCCCGCGCGCCCGGGACGTGCCGCCTTCCTTTTAAGCGTGTTGCTGCTTGTGGAAAAAAAAAAAAAAACAACATTTTTGCTTGAAAAATGCGCTTTTTTTTTAAAGCAAAAAGCCCTGAAACGGGTCAGCTCGCAGGTTCGGCGAGTAAACACCCCGCAGCCGGAGAGTTGAAACTGTCTCTTCGCGGCGGCTCCTCCTCTTCCTCAGGAAACCTGACTCGTGTTTAGATACCAGCCTGCTTGTTTTGGGGGGAAAAAGGTCAATTTTAAACCCGGCAGGGGAGGAAAGGTGGGGGGGGAGGGAGGAAAAACCCGCCGCCTGCCAGCTCCGCGTGGCTGCTCCCAGGGCTTGACCCCACCGTGCCCTCGCTTGGCGCTGGAAAAGCAAAATTTAATGTAATAAGGTTGTAATTGCTGGTTTTTCAGGTTGTTTTTTTCCCCTCCTCCGCTGGGCTCGTGCCGCTTTGCCGAGCCGCGCCGGCCCCGCCAACCCCCCGGGGGCAATTTCTGGGGGTTTTTCACCCCAAAAAAAACCCGCGCTGGCTGAGCCGAGCTGCTCCCCCCCCGCCCTTATTTTTGAGGCGTGAGGGGGGGTGGGATACAAACCCCAGGTGGGGTTTTTCCAGGTTTCCAGCGAGCCAAAAAAGTCTGGGATGTTGCAGAAAAAGCTCCAAGTTCAGGAAATCTCATCCCAAAGCGATTTATGAATTTTTTTCGCTGATTTATGAAGGTGTTGGGGGGGTGGAAACGAGTTGCCAAACGTCTGCCACGCCCCGTAAAACCCGCGCTGGCTCTTTTCTGAGGGGATTTCACCCCGATCCTGGTGCCCAACCAAACTCTCTCCGCCCCGCCGGCTTCGTGCTCGTCCTGCACGGGGCTGAAAGGGGGGTTTTGGGGTGTTCTCAGAGCCCCACAACTAAAAAACCACCCCAAAAATCCCCCCCCTGGAAGACCAGTGAGAGCCCATTTCCCGGCAGGGACGGCGCTTCCCCGGTCCAGGGGTGCTCAGAGGTTTCCCCAAAGAAGCTCCCGCTGCCAGACCGAGGGTGAAAACTCCCGACCCCGCCAGAAAAACGGGGCGAAAAGCAGCTAAATTGAGGGTGTTTGGGGTTTTCTGCTGCGCTCGGGTCAGGCGGGTCCGAGGAGGGAGCGGAGATGGGCCCGTGGCGGCTGCGATTTCCCTCCTCAGCGTCCCCCCAAAAAAAAAATCATCCTCTTTGTGCGTGTTGAAGACAGCCTTGATTTTTATTTGGCTGGTTTAGGTGAGTTTTGGGTGGGAAATTCCACCCCCCCCAGTGTCTTTCCACCCGAATTTTGCCACTTGGGTTGATCTACGAGGGCTGTAGAGCTGCGCTTAACGAGCCGCCGTCGTTACCCAGCCGTGGTGGGGGGGGGTCTCCATCCCCCACCAAATCAGCATGGGAGGCTGCTCCGGATCCGATCCGCAGGGTCCAACCCCAAACCCCCTTCGTTAGGACGGTTTTAATAAATTCCAGGTGATTTGGGGACAGAAGGGGAGCAGCCGTTTGCGCTCAAAGCCCGGAGATGGGACCGGGATGATTTGGGGTGCGGGAATTTCGCTCCCCATCGGGGTCGAACTCAGATTTTTTTTTTTATCCTTTTTTATCCGTAGTTTGCGGGAAACGATACAAGAACCGGCCGGGATTGAGCTACCACTACGCTCACTCCCACCTGGCCGAGGAAGAAGGTGACGACAAGGACGATTCGCAGCCCCCCACTCCTGTCTCGCAGCGATCGGAGGAGCAGAAATGTGAGTAAAAACCCTCCTGCTCTGCCCAAATCCCCAGCGTGAAAACCACAAAATCGCTCGTGCCGGGGCCTGGGAGCGAGCGGCCTCACCCCGGGGCTCAAAATTGCCAGAAAAACCAGCTCCGAGCGTGGTGATTTGCGCCGTGGAAGTGTTTTTTTTCCCCAATCCCACGCGGAAAAGCGTCGCCCCGCGGCTAATCCGTCTCTCCCGCTCCGCTTTTCCAGCCAAGAAAGGACCCGACGGTTTAGCTTTGCCCAACAACTACTGCGATTTCTGCCTGGGAGACTCCAAAATCAACAAAAAAACGGGACAACCGGAGGAGCTGGTGTCGTGCTCCGACTGTGGGCGATCAGGTAAAGGCGGGAAAACCTCCTCCGCGCCGCGGGCGTCGCCAAAACCGTCTTCGCCTGCCTGAAAAAACGGTGGATTTGGGTTGGGGTTGGGGAAAAAGGGGTTTTTTTTTCTCCTCGGCGAGGCGGCCTTGCTGCCTGTCCCTGCCTTCACTCGCGTCCTGCCTGCTCCGCAGGGCACCCCTCCTGCCTGCAGTTCACCCCCGTGATGATGGCGGCCGTCAAGACGTACCGCTGGCAGTGCATCGAGTGTAAGTGCTGCAACATCTGCGGCACCTCCGAGAACGACGTGAGTACGTCCCCCAAAATGGCGGGAGGACACCCCGCAAAATGGCGGGAGGGCGCCCCCAAAATGGCGGGAGGGCGCCCCCAAAATGGCGGGAGGACGCCGCCCAAAATGGCGGGAGGACGTCCCCAAAATGGCGGGAGGACGTCCCCCAAAATGGCGGGAGGACGTCCCCAAAATGGCGGGAGGACGTCCCCCAAAATGGCGGGAGGACATCCCCCAAAATGGCGGGAGGACGTCCCCCAAAATGGCGGGAGGACGTCCCCCAAAATGGCGGGAGGACGTCCCCCAAAATGGCGGGAGTATGCCCCAAAATGGCAAGAGTATGCCCCAAAATGGCGGGAGTATGCCCAAAACTGGCAGGATGACACCCAAAAATGGTGGGAGTACCCCTAAAAAAAATGGGAGTACTTCCGAAAATGGCGGGAGTACCCCCAAAAATGACAGGAATACCCCCCAAAATGATGGAATATTCAAAAAAAATGGTAGGAGTACGCCCCCAAAATGGCGGGAGTACCCCTAAAACCAGCAGGAGTACCCCTAAAAATTATGGGAGTACTCCCCAAAATGGCAGGAATACCCCAAAACGATGGAATACTCAAAAAAAAATGGCGGGAGTACCCCCAGAAATGACAGGAATACCGCCCAAAATGATGGAATACTTAAAAAAAAAATGGCGGGAGTACCCCCAAAAATGACAGGAATGTCCCCCAAATCAATGGAAGTACCCCCCAAAATGGCAGGAGTATGCCCAAAACTGGCCGGATGACACCCAAAAATGGTGGGAGTCCCCCTAAAAAAAATGGGAGTACTCCCAAAAATGGCAGGAGTACCCCAAAAACTATGGGAGTACCCCCCGAAAAGGCAGAATTACCTCCAAAAATGATGGAAGTGTCCCCAAAAATGACGGGAGGACTGAAAAAAAGACAGGAATGCCCCCAAAAAACAACAGGTGTGCCCCCCCCCCCTAAAATGGCGGGAGTATCCCCAAAAGCAGCGGGTGTACCCCTAAAATTACAGGAGTGCACCCAAAACCGATGGGAATACCCCCAAAAAATGGTGGGAATCTTCTCAAGAAGCAACGGGAGTACGCTTGAAAAAGACAGAAATAACCCCAAAAAACAATGGGAGTACCCCCGCAAAAAATGGGAGTACACCCAACCCCCAAAAACAACGGGAATCCCCCCAAAAACAGCAGGAGAAGGGTCACCCCCCCCCCCTCGAGAAGGTCCCCAGGGAACCCCCTGAGGACACAGAAGAGTCTTTTTGGGGGCAAATCTTTGTATTTTAATAATCTGTAGAACACCAGAGAGGCTTTTTTGGGGGGAAATCTTTGTGCTTTTAATGTTCCATAGCGCACAGCCGTCTTTTTGGGGTGAAATTTTGTGGTTTTAATAGTTTGTAGGACACGTCAGAGGCTTTTTGGGGGGAAATCTTTGGGTTTTATTAGTTTGTAGGACACTGGGGAGTCTTTTTGGGGGGAAATCATCACTTTTTTGGGGGAAATTTTGGGGCTTTAATTAGTCTGTAGGGAGTGGGAGAGTCTTTTTGAGGGAAATTTTGGTGCTTTAATAGTTTGTAGGACAGGGCAGGCTCTTTTTGGGGGGGAATCTTGGTGTTTTAATAGTCTGTGGGACACAGGAGAGGTTTGGGGGAAAATCTTTACATTTTAATAATCTGTAAGACACTGGAGAGTCTTTTTGGGGGGAAATCATTGTGCTTTTAATGTTCCATAGCGCACACCCATCTTTTTGGGGTGAAATTTTGTGATTTTTAATAGTTTGTAGGACACGTCAAAGGCTTTTTGGGGGGAAATCTTTGGGTTTTGTTAGTTTGTAGGACACTGGGGAGTCTTTTTGGGGGAAATCATCGCTTTTCTGGGGAAATTTTGGGGCTTTAATTAGTCTGTAGGGAGTGGGAGAGTCTTTTTGAGGGAAATTTTGGTGCTTTAATAGTTTGTAGGACAGGGCAGGGTCTTTTTTGGGGGGAAATCTTGGTGCTTTAATAGTCTGTGGGACACAGATTTTCGGCGGGAAAATCTTTAATAATCTGTAGGACGTGACAAAATGCGTTTTGGGGGGGAAAACCTTGTGCTTTTGGTAAATCCAGAGGACATGGCGACGCCTCCCTGAGCTTGGAGGGTGACGGGGAAGGACCCTCGTCCCCTCTTATGTCGTTTTTAAGCCAAAACCCGCGTTGAATCACCCCGGTTTTCCCGCCTTTTTCCCGTTTCCCGCCTTTTTCCCTTTTCCCGCCTTTTTCCCGTTTCCCGCCTTTTTCTCCCCTCGCCTCAGGACCAGCTGCTCTTCTGCGACGACTGCGACCGCGGCTACCACATGTACTGCCTCACCCCCCCCATGTCGGAGCCCCCCGAAGGTGAGTCCCGCTGCCCCCCTCCTCCCTCTCCGCCACCAAAATGCCTCTAAACCACCAGAATTCAACCCAAAATACCTCTCAGCCCTGCCGACCCGCTTCTGCCCGTGGTTTTGGGGGAAATGGTGGATCTGTTGTGCCAAGCAGGTGATTTGTAGGACACGGCACAGGGTTTTTGAGGAGAAATCTTTGCACTTTAATAGGCTATAGGACACTAGAGAGGCTTTTTTTGGGTAAATTATTGTGCTTTTAACGTTTGGCAGCACACAGGAGGCTTTTTTGGGGGAAATTTTGGGGCTTTAATAGTCCATAGGGTGTCAGAGGGTTTTTTGGCGGGAAATCTTTGGGCTTTCATAGTCTGTAGGACACTGAAGACTCTTTTTGAGGGAAATCTTTGGAATTTCATAGCCTGTACGACACTGGGGAGTCTTTTGGGGGGAAAATCTTTGCGTTTTAATAAGCTGTAGGACACCAGAGGCTCTTTTTTGAGGGAAATCGTTGTGCTTTTAATGCTTCGCTGGAGTCTTTCTGGGGAAATTTTTGGGCTTTTAATAGTCCATAGGGTGTGTCAGAGGGTTTTTTGGGAGGAATCTTTGGGCTTTTGTAGTCTGTAGGACACAGAAGAGCCTTTTTTGGGGAAAATCTTTGCATTTTAATAAGCTGTAGGACACCAGAGAGTCTTTTTTGAGGGAAATCATTGTGCTTTTAATGGTCCATCCTTTTTTTCTGGGTGAAATTTTTGGGCTTTTAATAGTCTGTAGGGTGTGGCAGAGGTGTTTTTTGGGAGAAATCTTTGGGCTTTGATAGTTCATAGGACACCAGAGACGCTTTTTTGAGGAAAATTATTGTGCTTTTAACATTTGGCAGCACACAGGAGGCTTTTCTGGGTGAAATTTTGGGGCTTTAATAGTCCGTAGGGTGTGTCAGAGGGTTTTTTGGCGGGAAATCTTTGGGCTTTCATAGTCTGTAGGACACTGGAGAGACTCTTTTTGAGGGAAATCTTTGGAATTTCATAGTCTGTACGACACTGGGGAGTCTTTTTGGGGGAAAATCTTTGCGTTTTAATAAGCTGTAGGACACCAGAGGCTCTTTTTTGAGGGAAATCATTGTGCTTTTAATGCTCCACTGGAGTTTTTTTTGGGGAAATTTTTGGGGCTTTAATAGTCCGTAGGGTGTGTCAGAGGGTTTTTTTTGGGGCAAATCTTTGGTCTTTCATAGTCTGTAGGACACAGGAGCCTTTTGGGGGGAAATCTTTGTGCTTTAGTAGTTTGTAGGACATGGGAGAGTCTTTTTAGGGGAAATCTTTGCATTTTAATAGTTTGTAGGACACCAGAGAGTCTTTTTTTTTTGAGAAATCTTGATGCTTTTTAATAGTATGTAGGACACCGAGGAGTTGTGTTGTTGTGTCAAAAATGACAGGGTCCATCATCCCGATTATTCCTCTGCTGGAGAACCGAAAAAGCCTTTTTTCACCCCAAAACCCATCCCTTTGCACCCCATATGGGCTGGTAAAGCCAAGAGAGGGATCGCTCTCCTCTTCCTCCTCCTCTTCCTCCCACCTCTTGTGCTGACTCACGGCGTCGAAGCAGGAAACAAAAAAACCAACAAAAAGGCGTTCACAAGAAAAAAAATAAATAAATCTCAGTGACGCCTCGCCGCTGGTTAATTATCTCAGCTGGTTAATTATCAACCCCTCTCCTGGCCGCCTCCGCTCGAAGGTTAACGAGAAAGGCTTTGCGGGTTCACGACCCCCCCCCCCCAGCCCCATAACCCCCCCCCCCCCCGCCCCCCCGCTTTCTTCCCTACGTCTAATTAAGAAGCCGCGACCCTTAACGAAGCCCTAACGAGGCCACCCACGTGTCCTTCTCTCCGCAGGGAGCTGGAGCTGCCACTTGTGTCTGGACCTGCTGAAGGAAAAAGCCTCCATCTACCAGAACCAGAACAACTCCTGATCCCGCTCCGCCGACCCCGGTGCCCTCGTTCCGCGCATTTTCCCTTTTTTTTTTTCCCCCCCCCTTTTTTCTTTCCTTTACCCTTTTTTTTTTGTTGTTTTTTTAAACCTTCCCCACTATTTTGGGTTGATTTTGGGTATTTTTATCACTTGGGGAAGGGGCCTCGGGGTTTATTTCCTTCCTTTTCACCCAGAGGACGCGAGCCGGGCAGAGCTGCCCTCCCCATCACCATTTTCCCGGGTTTTCGCCCCAAAAAACGAGGCGCCCAAATCCACCCCGGCAACGCAGCCTGCCCAAAAAAAAACCCCTCATTCCCCCCGCCCCCAGCCCTTTTCTGAGGAAAATTCAGACCCCAACGCCAGCCAAAGTCACGGTTTGGGGGCTTTTTGTTAATCTCTTGATTTTTTGGGGTGAGGGTTTTTTTCAGGTTTTCATTTTATTTCCTTTTTTTTTTTTCCTCCACGTTTTTATCATTTTTTTACCCCACCATCTCTCCCGCCTCGGAGGATGCTCCCCGCCGCCCGGCCGACCCCCCCCCACACCCCCACACCCCCCCCAGCCCAGATGAGGCCTTACACCCCGAAATCCTCCTCCGGCCGGCATGAAACGGGGCAAAATCCCTCCATTTTGGGGTTTTCCCTCACCTCCTCCTCCAGCTGGCGCAAAACGGGGCAAAACCCCTCAATTTGGGGCGCAGAGGGAGAAACGCTTCGCCCCGTGTCCCCCCCCCCACCCCATCACGGTCGCACAGGGTTTGTTTTGGGGTTTGGGGGGGGGGGGGGGGGGGGATTTATTTTTGCGGGGAGGGGAGAAAAAGCAGCTTTTGCCCCCAAAACACCGCTGACGGGGGAGAGGCGGGTGACACCGCGGTTTTGGGGCTCTCTGGGGACACCCCGATACCCCCCCATCTGCCCTCGCCTGCCCCCCCCCCCCCCCCCTCCACCCCCAAGGGTCCCGTTGACTGAATGTGCCTGTTTTTTTCTAAAAATCAACTTAAAAAACCTACCTCCGAACCCCCCCTCCCCGCCACCCGCCCCCCGAATTTCACCTCCCTGAACCCTCCCCAAGAGAGGAGCCAACCGGGACGGCAGCAGAGCAGCCCCGAAACCGGACCCCAGGAGCAGAAAAACGGCCCACTTAAAATACCCCCAAAAAATGACCAAAAGAACCCCAAATGAACCAAAACCGCTCAAAATTGACCAAAATCCCTAAAAAACACCACACCAAAAAATAAAATAAAATACAACCCCGGATCTGGGTGACGAAGCGGCTCCAGCCCGGTTCTCTCCTCCCCCTCCTTGAGCGCGATTCGGGTGGAAATGAAGGCTTTTTGGTTAAAAATGGGTGGTTTTCTCCCGTTTTCGCGCCCTGACGGGGGCGGGACAATGAAATGTCCCTAAACGGGTGGGTTTTACCCCGATTTCCCCTCAGCAAAGCTTCACAGTTGTGTCTTATCCGGAAAAAGAAGAAAAAAAAAAAAAAAGTGACACCAAAACGGCTTGTTTTCATAATAAAAATGGATAAAAACGCAGCAGTGTGGATGTGAGGGCGTTTGGGGGCAAAAATGGGGGGTTTGGGGGGCACTGGGGTGAGGGGGGGGTGCCTGGGTTTGGGGTAAAAAAATGGGTATTTAGGTGCTGGGATGTGGCCTCTCTGAGGGCTGCTAGTGGGGTTGTGCTACTCTTTTTTTGGGGTAAATAAATGCAGTTTAGGTGCTGGGATGTGGCTTCTCTGAGGGCTGATAGTGGGGTTGTGCTACTCTTTTTTTTTGGGGTAAATAAATGCAATTTAGGTGCTGGGATGTGGCTTCTCTGAAGGCTGATAGTGGGGTTGTGCTACTCTTTTTTGGGGTAAATAAATGCAGTTTAGGTGCTGGGATGTGGCTTCTCTGAGGGCTGATAGTGGGGTTGTGCTACTCTTTTTTGGGGTAAATAAATGCAATTTAGGTGCTGGGATGTGGCCTCTCTGAGGGCTGATAGTGGGGTTGTGCCAGCCTGTTCTTTGGGGTAAATAAATGCAATTTAGGTGCTGGGATGTTGCTTCTCTGAGGGCTGATAGTGGGGTTGTGCTACTCTTTTTTGGGGTAAATAAATGCAATTTAGGTGCTGGGATGTGGCTTCTCTGAGGGCTGATAGTGGGGTTGTGCTACTCTTTTTTTGGGGTAAATAAATGTAATTTAGGTGCTGGGATGTTGCTTCTCTGAGGGCTGATAGTGGGGTTGTGCCACCCTGTTCTTTGGGGTAAATAAATGCAATTTAGGTGCTGGGATGTGGCCTCTCTGAGGGCTGATAGTGGGGTTGTGCTACTCTTTTTTTGGGTAAATAAATGCAATTTAGGTGCTGGGATGTGGCTTCTCTGAGGGCTGATATTGAGGTTGTGCTACTCTTTTTTTGGGGGGTAAATAAATGCAATTTAGGTGCTGGGATGTGGCTTCTCTGAAGGCTGATAGTGGGTTGTGCTACTCTTTTTTGGGGTAAATAAATGCAGTTTAGGTGCTGGGATGTGGCTTCTCTGAGGGCTGATAGTGGGGTTGTGCTACTCTTTTTTGGGGTAAATAAATGCAATTTAGGTGCTGGGATGTGGCTTCTCTGAGGGCTGATATTGAGGTTGTGCTACTCTTTTGGGGTAAATAAATGCAATTTAGGTGCTGGGATGTTGCTTCTCTGAGGGCTGATAGTGGGGTTGTGCTACTCTTTTTTTGGGGTAAATAAATGCAATTTAGGTGCTGGGATGTGGCTTCTCTGAAGGCTGATAGTGGGGTTGTGCCGCCCTGTTCTTTGGGGTAAATAAATGCAATTTAGGTGCTGGGATGTGGCCTCTCTGAGGGCTGCTAGTGGGGTTGTGCTACTCCTTTTTTGGGGTAAATAAATGCAATTTAGGTGCTGGGATGTGGCTTCTCTGAAGGCTGATAGTGGGGTTGTGCTACTCTTTTTTGGGTAAATAAATGCAGTTTAGGTGCTGGGATGTGGCTTCTCTGAGGGCTGATAGTGGGGTTGTGCTACTCTTTTTTGGGGTAAATAAATGCAATTTAGGTGCTGGGATGTGGCTTCTCTGAGGGCTGATAGTGGGGTTGTGCTACTCTTTTTTTTGGGGGTAAATAAATGCAATTTAGGTGCTGGGATGTGGCTTCTCTGAGGGCTGATATTGAGGTTGTGCTACTCTTTTGGGGTAAATAAATGCAATTTAGATTCTGGGATGTTGCTTCTCTGAGGGCTGATATTGAGGTTGTGCTACTCTTTTTTTGGGGTAAATAAATGCAATTTAGGTGCTGGGATGTGGCTTCTCTGAAGGCTGATAGTGGGGTTGTGCCGCCCTGTTCTTTGGGGTAAATAAATGCAATTTAGGTGCTGGGATGTGGCCTCTCTGAGGGCTGCTAGTGGGGTTGTGCTACTCCTTTTTTGGGGTAAATAAATGCAATTTAGGTGCTGGGATGTGGCTTCTCTGAGGGCTGATAGTGGGGTTGTGCTACTCTTTTTTTGGGGTAAATAAATGCAATTTAGGTGCTGGGATGTGGCTTCTCTGAGGGCTGATAGTGGGGTTGTGCTACTCCTTTTTTGGGGTAAATAAATGCAATTTAGGTGCTGGGATGTGGCTTCTCTGAGGGCTGATAGTGGGGTTGTGCTACTCTTTTTTGGGGTAAATAAATGCAATTTAGGTGCTGGGATGTGGCTTCTCTGAGGGCTGATAGTGGGGTTGTGCTACTCCTTTTTTGGGGTAAATAAATGCAATTTAGGTGCTGGGATGTGGCTTCTCTGAGGGCTGATAGTGGGGTTGTGCTACTCTTTTTTGGGGTAAATAAATGCAATTTAGGTGCTGGGATGTGGCTTCTCTGAGGGCTGATAGTGGGGTTGTGCCACCCTGGTTTTGGGGGTAAAATCTGCCCCATTAGGTGCTTTTGCCACCCGCTGGCCCCTGGCTTGACAGGAGAATTAATTCCTTTGCAGATTTATTTTGCAGCTAAATCACCCGAATTGGGGCAAAGGCCGGAGCTCGAGCGCCAGGACCCCGGCGTCCGGGTAATATTTAGGGGAAATTAATCCTCATTATCCTCCTTTTGGGGGGTGGGAGGGTTTAGAGTGGGGGGTCCCCGGATGCTGGGGTCACCCTGGGGAGGGGTGTGGGGGGACCCCCAGATGCTGGGGTCCCCTTGGGGGGGGGTGGGGGGCAGCAGTTGATATCGACCATCAATGTTGCGATGAGGTTTTATTGGGATTAAATAAATAGCGTCCGGGTGGGGGATCTCAAGGGTTTGGGGGGGTCCTGTCCCTTTTTTGGGGGTCCTGTGTCCCCCCCTTCCCCATCCCCACTGGCCCAGGGGGACCCGGGTGTCCCCGATTCCCGTCCCCCCTCAGACGCCGTCCTTGGCCTTGGTGGTGCTCAGGGGGACGGTGACCTCCTCGTCCTTGAGGTGACGCCCTCTGTGGCTGCAACAGGGCGAGAGAAACCCCCAAACCTTCAACCTTTCTCCCCAAAACCTTCATCCCTTCCCACCCCAAAACCTTCATCCCAACCCCAAAACCTTCATCCCTTCTTGTCCCCAAAACCTTCATCCCTCACTCCAAAACCTTCATCCCTTCTCACCCCCAAATCCTTTGTCTCCACCCCAAAACCTTTGTCCTTTCCCACCCTAAAACTTTTGTCCCTTTTTACCCCAAAACCTTCGTTCCTACCCTAAAACCTTCCTCACCCCAAAGCGTTCATCCCTTCTCACCCCCAAATTTTTGGGTTCCTCCAAGAAATCTTGGGGGATTTCCCCCCCCCCCCTCCCCCCCTTGTGTCCACCACGAGCGGATGGGGGGGAAAAGGGGGTTCGGAGAGGGGGAGGGTGGTGTGCCAGGGGTGGCCCTGGGCCACCCGGCTGGGGGCTCCTCACCGTCGCTCGACGTCGCCGACGGTCTCAGGCAGGGGCATGCCGCGGGTCTCAGGCAGGAAGCACGTGGCCACGGCCGAGATGATGGGGGCGGCCCCCGTAGATGAGGAGAGGCAGCGGCGGGGCCACCTCGGCCAGCATGCGCACCAGCGGGGCCACCATCCCGCCCACGCGGGCCATCGTGCCCCCCAGCCCCATCCCCGTCTGCCTGTGCCGGGGAGAGGGAGGGGTGGGCAGACGGACAGACGGATGGATGGGGTGGTTGAGGGATGGATGGTGGGATGGAGATGATGGATGGATGGATGGATGGATGGATGGATGGATGGATGGATGGATGGATGGATGGATGGATGGTTGGATGGTGGGATGGAGATGATGGATGGACGGTTGGATGGTGGGATGGAGATGATGGATGGACGGTTGGATGGTGGGATGGAGATGATGGATGGACGGTTGGATGGTGGGATGGATGGAATGGTTGAGGGATGAGGGGATTGATGGTTGGATGGATGAATGGACAGATGGACAATGGATGGATGAAGAGATGGAGGAGTTGGGTGGGTGGTTGGAGAAGCTGAGGGGTGGAAGGGTGGATGGATGAAGAGGTCAATGGATGGAGGGGTTGATGATGGATGAAGAGGTGGTTGGATGGAGAAGCTGAGGGGTAGAAGAGGTGATGGTGGATGGATGAAGAGATGGAGGAGTTGGGTGGATGGAGAAGCTGAGAGGTGGACGGGTTGGTGGATGGAGATGGAGGAAGAGATGGATGGATGGATGGATGAATGGACAAGCTGAGGGGTGGATGAGTTGATGGCAGATGGACGGATGAAGAGGTGCAGGGGTGGAGTGGTGGATGGATGGATGGAGGATGGGTGGAGGATGGATGAAGAAGAGGGTGGATGAAGAGGAGGATGGATGAAGAGGAGGACGAAGAGGAGGAGGGGGGTAGGCAGGTGCTGGGGGGTGGGGTGTGGGTGCCCACCCACCTGATGAGGGTGGGGAAGAGCTCCCCGGTGAAGATGTAGGCGCAGTTGAAGGAGGCGGCCAGTGAGCCCTTGCCCAGCACCGCCAGGGCCATGCGCAGCAGCCGCAGCTCTGGGGGGGGGCACAGAGGGGGGGGGGCACAGTGTCTGCTGCTTCCAGCCCCGCCCCCAGCCCCAAAACCACCCACCTGTGGGCCCTCCCCCTCCCCACCAGTCCCTCCAGCCTCTGGGCTCCCCCCGGCCTCCATCCCACCAACCTCCCTCCATCCTCCATCCCACCTTCCCTC
Source organism: Strix aluco (assembly GCF_031877795.1). Classification (NCBI taxonomy): domain Eukaryota; kingdom Metazoa; phylum Chordata; class Aves; order Strigiformes; family Strigidae; genus Strix; species Strix aluco. The sequence goes on from NW_027436574.1 coordinate 47,610, forward strand.
TATCCCTCCGGCCTCTGGAACCCCAACATCTCACTCTTCTACCTCTCCATCTCTCCATCCCATCATCCTCCAGCCCATTGTCCTCCATCCCTCCATCCACCTCTCCATCCCTCCATCCCCTTGTCCTCCATCTCTCCATCCTCCTCCTTCTTGTCCTCCATAACTCCATCTCTCCACCCTTCATCCCTCCCACCATCCCTCCATCTCCTTCTCCTCCATCTCCTCATCCCTCCACCCCCTTCTCCTCCATCCTCCATCCCATTGTCCTCCATCTCTCCATCCCTGTGACCTCCACCCTCTTGTCCTCCCTCTCTCCCTCCTCCATCTCCTCATCCCTCCACCCCCTTGTCCTCCATCTTCTTGTCCTCCATCCCTCCATCTCTCCACCCCTTGTCATCCATCTTCTTGTCCTCCATCTTCTTGTCCTCCATCCCTCCATCTCTCCACCCCTTGTCCTCCATCTTCTTGTCCTCCATCTTCTTGTCCTCCATCTTCTTGTCCTCCATCTCTTGTCCTCCATCCCTCCATCTCTCCACCCCTTGTCCTCCATCTTCTTGTCCTCCATCTTCTTGTCCTCCATTCCTCCATCCTCCACCCCCTTATCCTCCATCCATTCCTCCCTCCCTCCCTCCCTCCCTCCGTCCCAGCACCCACCTGTTGGCACAACGATGTTGGCGAGGATGCAGATGCCGGCGAGCGCCAAGGAGCCCCCTTGGGCCACTCGCCGGCCCACGCAGCTGATGACCAGCACCGAGGCCAGCTTGGCCGGGATGTCCACGGCCCCGAAGACAAGCTGGCTCAGGTAGATGTTCACCCCGAAGCCCTGCAGGTCCATGGCCAGCCCATAATAGGCAAAGCTGGTGGAGAACCTGCACAAAACCCACCAGGCACGGCCAAGCAGGGACCAAAAAGGTGGGGTTTGACCCTAAAAGGTGGGGTTTGGCCCCTAAAAAGGTGGGTTTGGCCCTAAAAAGGTGGGTTTGGCCCCTAAAAAGTGGGGTTTGGCCCCTAAAGGTGGGTTTGGCCTTAAAAAGGTGGGTTTGGCCCCAAAAAGGTGGGTTTGGCCCCAAAAAGGTGGGGTTTGGCCCTAAAAGGTGGGTCTGGCCCCTAAAAAGTGGGGTTTGGCCCAAAAAAGTGGGTTTGGCCCCAAAAAGGTGAGGTTTGGCCCCTAAAAAGGTGGGTTTGGCCCCTAAAAGGTGAGGTTTGACCCCAAAAAGTGGGGATTGACCCCAAAAAGTGGGGATTGACCCAAAAAAGGTGAAGTTTGGCTCCTTAAAGGTGGGGTTTGACCCAAAAAGGTGAGGTTGACCCCAAAAAGAGTGGCGTTTTGACCCCAAAAAGCGGGATTTGGACCCCAAAAAGATGGGTTAGGCCACCAAAAGGTGCGTTTAGATGTCTAAAATGTGGGGTTTA
>NW_027436574.1:49222-76536 GCF_031877795.1 Strix aluco
TAGGAGGGATCAGATGGATCTTGGGGGATACAGGGGGTCACGGGGGGATTCAGATGATCTGGAGGGATCTAGGAGGGATCAGAGGGGTGTTGGGAGGGTTCCGGGGGATCTGGGGGGATCTGAGGGGGATCTGGGGGGGATCTGAGAGGGATCGGAGGGATCTAGGAGGGCAAAAAGGGATCTTGGGGGGATCGGGGGATCTGGAGGGGATTGGAGTGATCGGGGGGGGCTAAAAGGGGTCTGGGGGGGGGATCCAGGTGATCAGGAGGGATCTGGGAGGGATCTAAGGGGGATCAGAGGGATCTACGAGGGAGAGAGGAGGGTCGGGGGGGGACCGAGGCTGAGTAGGGAGGAAACGGGGGGGTCTAAGGGAGGCTGAGGGGGTGCTGGAGGGATTTGGGGGGATCTAGTGAGATCTGGGGGGGACGATCCAAGGGAACTGGAGGGGAGGTTTGGGGGTAGATCACAGAGATTTGGGGGTCCCCCCGTCACCTCCTCGCTGAGCTTGTCCCCCTCCTCCTTCCTCCCGTTGACGCGGGCGACTTTGCGGAGCCCCTCGAGGGCCAGGTCGGGTCTCCCCGAAATCACCTGCCAGCGGGCCGACTCCACAAAGAGCCTTTTTTTTTGGGGGGGGGGACACACACATACACGAGGGGTTTTAGGGGGGGGTCTCAGCACCCCAAAATCCCCCGGGGGTGGGTTTCTGCCCATACCAGGAGTAGAGGAAGAAGAGGAAGAAGGGGAGGGAGACGGCGAGCTGGAGCCAGCGCCAGTGGGGGAGGCCGAAGGCTACGGCCGCCAGCACGAACTGGCCCAGGGTGTAGCAGTAGCCGTTGACGGTGCCCACCACGGCCCGCGCCTCCGTCGGGATCCACTCCATGCCTGGGGGGGGGTAAGGAATTGGGGGGGGGGGGGGGGTGTCTGTCCCATGGGGTGGGGCCTAACTGGGATAACTGGGAGTCTCATGAGGGGAGTGGGAGGGGGCTGGGACATACCTGGGGGTCAGGGGTGGGGTTGGGGACCCCCCTGTGGGTCAGGGGTGGGGACTGGGACCCCCTCGTGGGTCAGTGGGGGGGGTGGGGACTGGGACCCCCCTCCATGGGTCAGTGGAGGGGGTGGGGACCCCTCCATGGGTCAGTGGGGGTAGAGTTGGGGTCCCCCCATGGGTCAGTGGTGGGGGGGGTTGGAGCTGGGGACCCTCCCGTGGGTCAGGGGTGGGTTTAGGGACTCCCCCGTGGGTCAATGGGGGGCTGGGAACCCCCCCGTGGGTCAGGGGTGGGGTTGGGGGACCCCCCTCATGGGTCAGTGGGGGAGGGGTTGGAGCTGGGGACCCCCCCGTGGGTCAAGGGTGGGTTTAGGGACTCCCCCGTGGGTCAGGGATGGAATTGGGGTCCCCCCATATGTCATGGGAGGGGGGTGTTGGGAGCTGGGCCCCCCCCCCATGGGTCAGGGGTGGAATTGGGGTCCCCCCCAGGGGTCAGTGAGCGGCTGGAGACCCCCCAGAGGTCACTGGGGTGTAGGGCTGGAGTTGGGGTCCCCCCATAGGTCAGGGGCAGGGTTGGGGTCCCCCCATGGGTCATTGCGGGTGGGGTTGGGTCTGGGGACTCCCCCATGGGTCAGAGGTGGGGTTGGGGACCCCCCATGGGTCATTGGGGGGGTAGGGCTGGAGTTGGGGTCCCCCCGGGGGTGCTCACAGAGGGAGGCGGAGTTGAGGGACACCCCGGCCATGGCCAGACCCGCCAGCAGCCGCCCCAGGCAGTAGAGCCCGAAGGTGGGGGCGGCCGCCGTGGCGGCTCCCGTCACCCCCAGCTGCAGGTAACACCAGCTCAGCAGCGCCCGGCGCCCAAACCTGCGGGACACGGGGCACTGGGGGCACTGGGAGCACTGGGAGGGGGCACTGGGGGCACTGGGATGCTGCTATGGGGCACTGGGATGGTGCTATGGGGCACTGGGAGCACTGGGAGGGGGCACTGGGGGCACTGGGATGGTGCTATGGGGCACTGGGAGCACTGGGAGGGGGCACTGGGGCACTGGGATGCTGCTATGGGGCACTGGGATGGTGCTATGGGGCACTGGGAGCACTGGGAGGGGGCACTGGGGGCACTGGGATGGTGCTATGGGGCACTGGGAGCACTGGGAGGGGGCACTGGGGCACTGGGATGCTGCTATGGGGCACTGGGATGGTGCTATGGGGCACTGGGAGCACTGGGAGGGGGCACTGGGGGCACTGGGATGGTGCTATGGGGCACTGGGAGCACTGGGAGGGGGCACTGGGGGCACTGGGATGCTGCTATGGGGCACTGGGATGGTGCTATGGGGCACTGGGAGCACTGGGAGGGGGCACTGGGGGCACTGGGATGGTGCTATGGGGCACTGGGAGCACTGGGAGGGGGCACTGGAAGCACGGGAATAGGGGACATGGGGCATTGGGGGTCACTGGGATGCTGCTATGGGGCACTGGGAGCACTGGGATGGGGCACTGGGAGCACTGGGATGGGGCACTGGGGGCACTGGGACGCTGCTATGGGGCACTGGGAGCACTGGGAGGGGGCACTGGGAGCACTGGAATAGGGGACATGGGGCATCGGGGTCACTGGGATGCTGCTATGGGGCACTGGGAGGGGTCACTGGGTGCACTGGAATAGGGGACATGGGGCATTGGGGTCACTGGGACACCGCTATGGGGCACTGGGAGTACTGGGATGCTGCTATGGGGTACTGGGAGGGCTGGGACCACTGGGAGGGGGCACTGGGAGCACTGGGATGGGGCACTGGGGGCACTGGGAGGGGGCACTGGGATGCTGCTATGGGGCAATGGGAGCACTGGGATGGGGGAGATACAGGGTGCTGGGAATTCTGGGACAGGGAATCATGGCACTGGGAATACTGGGATGAGCGAGGGCAACGCAGCTGTACTGGGACACACCCACCCTGGGCTGGGGCTACTGGGAACACTGGGATGCCAGGGGTGGCCATGTTTGTGACTTCCCCCTCCCCTCTCCCAGTTGCCTCCCAGTTCATCCCAGTCCACCCACTTGTCAGAGAGGACCCCGAAGAGGCCGGAGCCCAGGAGGATCCCGGCCATGTAGAGGGACTGGGCCACCTGCCGCAGCCGCTTGGACTCGCACACGAGGTCCCACTGTAGCCACGAGGGGACGGAGGGGGGTCAACGCCAGCATGGCTGGGGGGGGCCCCAAAACCCGGGGGGGGGGGGGGGGCACTGGGGGCGGGGCTCAGGGTGGGGCACCCCCCTCACCTCGGTAACGATGGTGTGAGCGAAGACACCGTCGCCGTAGGTCCAACCGTCATGGCAGGGCTCGGTGGCCGCCTCGGTGGCCGTGTCAGTGGCCATGACGTTGGCCATGCTGGTGGCCACGCCGTTAGCCATACTGTTGGCCATGCCAGTGGCCACGCTGTTGACCGTGCCCTTGGCCATGCTGTTGACCATGCCCTTGGCCATGCCCTTGGCCATGCCGTTGGCCGTGCCATTGACCATGCTGTTGGCCATGCCACTGGCCATGCTGTTGGCCGTGCCATTGGCCGTACCATTGACCTCTAAGAGGTGCCACTGGGGTTCCACGTAACGTTGGCAACGCTGGGGCCGGTGGTGGCCGTCGGAGGGGATGGAGACAAGGAGCGGGACATCCCCGGTGCTGCCGTTGGCCACGGGCCACCGAGGCCGGCAGTGGTGCTCGGGGACGCCGGCAGTGAAGTTCTGCAGCAGGTTGTGGCTGGCCAACATGAGCAGCGGAATGGCCAGGGCGGCCACGTAGGTCACCTGGAAGCGGCCCATCCCCCCCAGGTGGGCCAGCAGCTCCACGAAGGTCATGGTGGGCGGGTGGAGCTGGAGGGGGCCCGGGTCAACTGGGGGGGAAGGAGGAGAAGAGGGTGAAGGATGGGCCAAGGGTTGGCCAAGGGTTGGCTAAGAGGTGGCCAAGGGGTGGACAGAGGGTGGCCAACAGGTGGCCAAGGGTTGGCCAAGTGTTGGCTGAGGGTTGGCCAAGGGGTGCCCAGCAGGTGGCTGAAGGGTGGCCAAAGGTTGGCCAAGGGGTGACCAAGGGTAGACAAAGGATGGCCAAGAGTTGGCCAAGGGGTGGACAAAGGGTGGAAGGGTTGGCCAAGGGGTTGACAAGGGTTGGCCAAGGGTTGGCCAAGGGGTGGACAAAGGGTGGCCAAGGGTTGGCCAAGGGGTTGACAAAGGGTGGCTAAGGGTTGGCCAAGGGGTGGCCAAAGGGTGGAAGGGTTGGCCAAGGGTTGGCCAAGGGTTGGCCAAGGGGTGGACAAAGGGTGGCCAAGGGTTGGCCAAGGGGTTGACAAAGGGTGGCTAAGGGTTGGCCAAGGGGTGGCCAAAGGGTGGCCAAGGGTTGGCCAAGGGGTGGCCAAAGGGTGGAAGGGTTGGCCAAGGGGTGGCCAAAGGGTGGCCAAGGGTTGGCCAAGGGGTGGCCAAGGGGTGGCCAAGGGTTGGCCAAAGGGTGGCCAAAGGGTGGCCAAGGGTTGGCCAAGGGGTTGACAAAGGGTGGCTAAGGGTTGGCCAAGGGGTGGCCAAAGGGTGGAAGGGTTGGCCAAGGGTTGGCCAAGGGGTGGCCAAGGGGTGGCCAAGGGGTGGCCAAGGGGTGGACAAGGGGTGGACAAGGGGTGGACAAAGGGTGGAAGGGTTGGCCAAGGGGTGGCCAAAGGGTGGCCAAGGGTTGGCCAAGGGGTGGCCAAAGGGTGGAAGGGTTGGCCAAGGGGTGGCCAAGGGGTGGCCAAGGGGTGGCCAAGGGGTGGCCAAAGGGTGGCCAAAGGGTGGCCAAGGGGTGGCCAAGGGTTGGCCAAGGGTTGGCCAAGGGGTGGCCAAAGGGTGGCCAAGGGTTGGCCAAGGGTGGTTTGGGGGAAGGGTGAGAGTTGAGGGCCCCTGTCAATCTATTGAGCCTATTGATCTATCAGTCTGTCAATCAATCTGTCAGTCTGTCAATCAATCGATCGATCTATCAATCTATTGATCTAATTGATCTAATCAATCAATCTACCCACCAGTCTATCAATCTGTGGATCCCTATTGATCAGTCGGGATGTCTATTGATCTATCAGTCTGTCAATCAATCTGTCGGTCTGTCAATCAATCAATCAATCAATTGAGCTATCGATCTAATCAATCTACCCACCTGTCTATCAATCTATCAGTGTCGCTGCCAATCTATCGATCTTTATTGATCTATCAGGATGTCTATTGATCTATCAGTCTCTCCATCGATCTGTCAGTCAATCAATCAATCTATTGATCAATCAATCTATCGATCAATCAATCTATCGATATCAATCTACCCGCCTATCAATCTATCAGTGCCGCCACCAATCTATCAATCTTTATTGATCTGTCAGGGTGTCTCTCGATATATCAGTTTCTCCATCAATCTGTCAATCAATCGATCAATCGATCTGTCGACTATCAATCTATCGATCTATCGATCTAATCGATCAATCTACCTACCCATCTATCAATCAGTGTCACTATCAATCTGTGGATCTCTATTGATCTGTCAGGGTGTCTATTGATCTGTCAGTCTCTCGATCAATCAATCTATTGCTCTATTAATCTATTGATCTATTAATCTATTGATCTATCAATCTATTGATCAATCTATTGACCTATCAATCTAATCAATCAATCTACCTCCCCATCTATCAATCAGTGGCACTATCAATCAATAGTGATTGATCAGGGTGTCTATTGATCTATCATCCATCAGTCTCTCGATCAATTGATCTATTGATGTATCGATCTATCAATTTATCCACTAATCAATCAATCTACCTCCCCATCTATCAATCAGTGCCATCATCAATCTCTATTGATCTATCGGGGTGTCTATTGATACGGCGCTCTCCCCGTCAGTCACTCTCTCGAGCAGTCGATCTGTTGATCTATCAATCTATTGATCTATTGGTTTATCAAGCTATTGATTAATCTATTAATTTATCAATCTATTGATCTATCAATCTATTGATCTATCAATCTGTTGATCTATCAATCTATTGATCGATCAATCTGTGATCCATCGATCTCTCGATTTATCAATCTGTTGATCTATCAATCTATTGATTTATCGATCTATTAATTTATCAATCTATTGATCTATCAATCTGTTGATCTATTGATCTATTGATTTATCAATCTATTGATCGATCAATATGTTGATCTATTGATCTCTTGATTTATTGATCTATTGATCTATCAATCTGTTGATCTGTTGATCTATTAATTTATCAATCTATTGATCTATCAATCTGTGGATCTATCAATCTATTGATCTATCAATCTGTGGATTTATCAATCTGTTGATCTATCAATCTGTGGATCTATCAATCTGTGGATCTATCAATCTATTGATCTAGCAATCTGTTGATCTATTGATTTATCAATCTATTGATTTATCAATCTGTTGATCTACCGATCTATTGATCAATCTGTTGATCTATCGATCTCTTGATTTATCAATCTGTTGATCTATTGATCTATTGATCAATCTACCCACCAGTCTATCAATCTCAGTCTCTCTTGGCTTATCAATCGCTGATTATTTATTTCTTGCTACCAGCTCTCCCCCCCCCCATTATTGATCAATCAATCAACCAACCAATCAATCAACCAATCCCCTCTCCCCTCCAGTCTCCCGACAGCGCCCTCCCGCCACCGCTCCCTCCCGATCAATCGATCCCGACCTGCTCTGGGGCTCCTCTTCCTCTCCCTGCCGCTCCCTCGGCCTCCGGCTCGCTCTGTCCGTCCCCTCCGTCCGTCCGTCCCTCCCTCCCCTCCCCCCGCCCCTCCCTCCCTCCCTCTGCCCCTCCCACTCTCGCCCTTCCCCCCTCACCCAATCAATTGATCAATCGATCGATGATTTCTCTCCTGCCCGGGGCCAACCCTCAGCCGGCTGCCGGCTCCACCTGCCCCCCTATTGACGACTCTGCTTATCAATAAATTGATTTCTCTGCCGATCCGTGTCGGCCTATTGATCTCCCCTCCCTATTGATCCATCGATCGGTTTTCCTGTCGACCAATCCAGCGAGCCCCTTCACTATTGATGGATTATTGATCTTCAGGTCAATTATCTATATTATCTATAATGTGTTGCTCATCAATTAGCCCATAATCTATTGATTAATTTATTGGTCTGTATGTTTCTGCTGATCAATCTATTGATCTATTGATCAATCTGTTGTTCCACAGCATCTCTATTGATCCATCTGATGGGCTGGGTGTCTCCAGTACCGATAAATCGATCTAAAATCGATTCATTGATCAATCTATTGGTCTAGATTTTTCTATTGATTTTTTTTTATCCATCAGTCTAATGATCTCCTTCTCTATTGATCCATTGGATCAATATTGGATCAATATTGAATCAATATTGATATTGGATCTATTGATCAGTTTATTGATTCATAATCTTTCTATTGATCAATGTATCAGTCTTAATCTATTGACCAGTATTGACCTATAATCTTCTTATTGATTGATTTATTGACCTTTAATCCCTCTATCGATTGATCTATTGGTCTCTATTGATCAACCCGTTAACCTATAACCTAACCTATTGGCCTATAATCTATTGATCAGTATAGTGATCTTCATCTATTGGCTGCTCTATCGGTCTTTATTGATCAGTCTACCAAGCTTTATTCTCTCTATTGATCAGTCTATTGACACATTATTGATCAAGTATCGATCTTAATCTCTCTATTGATCAGTCCCTTGACCTATAGGGGTCATCTTAATCTTTCTATTGATCAGTCTTTCCCTCTATTGATCAATCTATTGATCTTAATCTCTCTATTGATCAGTCTCTTGACCTATACTCTTTCTATTGATCAGTCTTTCCCTCTATTGATCAATCTATCGAGTTTTAATCTCACTATTGATCAGTCTATTGACACATAATCTATTGATCAAGTATTGATATTAATGTCTCTATTGATCAGTCTCTTGACCTATAATCTTTCTATTGATCAATCTTTCCCTCTATTGAACAATCTATTGATCTTAATGTCTCTATTGATCAGTCCCTTGACCTATAATATTCCTATTGATCAGTCTTTCCCTCTATTGATCAATCCATCGAGCTTTAATCTCTCTCTTGACCCACCCATTGGCCTCTCTCTCCCCTGATCAACACATTGATCTCTCTATTAATCCGCTCACCTGTCCGTCACTCCAGCTATCGCCTGACCTCTCCCAACACCAAATCCCGCTCTCCGGAGCCGTCTGCCAGCAGTTACCGCCCCTCGGCCTCGCAGCTGCCCATGGCCACAGCCCTGTCCTCGGCCTTGGCCCCGCTCCTATTTAAAGCCATCCCAGGTCCCAGTTAACGTTTGACTCCAGCGGGACCAGATCCCGCTACGGGTCAGTGGAGACGGTCATCAGGCGGAAATACCGGTTCTGGTCATGCCAGTCCCCAACCAGGGATGCCCAAGGGCTCCCTGCGGCCATCCCAACCTCTCCATCCTCTTCCTCACCGAGGAAGCCCCTAACCCCAGGTGGATGGGGACCCCCCCAGCCCCCCCACCCCACCCTCCCCGATTGTTTTCGCTATCCATGGTGGATGATTTATGAAACAAAGTCCCCGCAGGCCCTGAAGCGGCTTCCTGGGAGCCCCTTGGACCCCGGTCAGGAGGGCAGCGGGAGGCAGCGGAGCGTGAGCAGGACGTGACAGCGACCGGGGGACTTGGGGGACAGTCTGACATGGGAGGGGGGGGCAGGACGCCTGGGTCCTCGCTGGCCAGGTGGTTGGAGAGGAGGGTGTGGGGTGTGCGGGGTGGCTGGATGCCTGGATCCTTGGGATCTGGAGATTCCTGGGATCCCTGGGCACCTGGATCTGTGGATTCTGGGGTCCTTGGGATCCCTGGGCACCCAACACCTGGATCTTTGGGATCCTTGGGCACCCAATGCCTGGATCTTTGGGATCCCTGGATTCTTGGAATCCCTGGGCACCAAAAACCTGGATCCTTGGGATCCTTGGGCACCCAATGCCTGGATCTTTGGGATCCCTGGATTCTTGGAATCCCTGGGCACCAAAAACCTGGATCCTTGGGATCCCTGGGCACCCAACGTCTGATCCCTCGGGATTCCTGGCTCTTTGGGATCCCTGAACATCCAGATGCCTCATTCCTCAGGATCCCTGGTTCCTTGAGATCCCTGGGTCTTTGGGATCCCTGGGCACCCAACACCTGGTTCCTCAGGATCCCTGGGTCCTTAGAACACGTGAGTCCTCAGGATCCCTGGTTCCTTGGGATCGCTGGCCACCCAGATGCCTGGATCCTTGGGATCCGATAATTCCTAGGATCCCTGGGCACCTGGATCTGTGGATTCCGGGTCCTTGGGACATCTGGGCACCCAGCGTCTGGGTGCTTGGGATCCTGGGACATCCTGACACCTGGTCCCTCAGGATTCCTGGCTCCTTGGGATCCCTGAACATTCAGATGCCTCATTCTTTGGGATCCCTGGGTCCTCAGGATCATCCCTGGGTCCTCAGGATCCTCCCTGGGCACCCAACGCCTGGGTCTTTGGGATCCCTGGGCACCCAATGCCTGGTTCCTCAGGATTCCTGGCTCCTTGGGATCCCTGAACATCCAGATGCCTCGTTCCTCGGGATCCCTGGTCTTTGGGATCCCTGGATCCTCAGGATCCCGGGTCCTCAGGACACCCTGGTCCTCCCTGTGCTCTTGAGCGTGACTCTCCCTCCCTCGCAGCTCTGGCACGGGCAGAGGGGGGAGGAGGGGACGGGAATGGCGGGGGGGGGGACGGACGCAATGCCGAGGCCGCAGCACCCCGCTGGGTCCCATATTTGCCTTCGGGGCGGGACGACCAGGCTGTGCTGGACCCCCCGCAGCCGTGGGAAAACACACCCCCCTGCCTCCCACCCCCACCCCCCCCGTGCCCTCCCACCGGCTGCGTTTCACACGATTTTTGCTTTTATTGTTTTTATTCCAGAAAAACCATCCTGCAAAGCGGCGATTGGAGGGGACGCACCATCCCCCAACCCTGCCCGGAGAGGAGGACACCTGGGGGGGCCCCTCCTTGGCCGTGGTCTCTTCTGGGGGGGGCGACGCACCCCCCAACCCTGCTCCTGCTCCATCATTGCTGCAGACGTGGAGGTTTGGGGGGGTTTTGGGGTCCCCCAGAGTGGTCGGCCGTGGTGTTGCTGGGCTGGGGGGGTTGAAGTGGGACCTGGAGATGTTGGGCTTCATCCTTCAGGGGCCGGGTCCTGGTGATGAAGATGATGGAGATGGAGTTGATGAAGGTGATGGAGATGGAGGTGATGGAGATGGAGGTGATGGAGGTGATGGAGATGGAGGTGATGAAGGTGATGAAGGTGAGGGAGATGTTGAAGATTGAGGGAGGAGAGGGTGGGAGCAATCTGGGGGGGGGGGCAGGGTGGGTTTTCATGCTGCCATTCCCCCTCCTTCCCTGTTGACCTGCCCCCCCATCTCCAGAGGGTTCATCCATCCATCGCCGTAGTCATCTTCTTGTCCATCCACCCACCTACCTCTAGCCAATCCCGTCCCTTCCTGTGTCTCCGTCCATCCCCATGCCCAACCAATCCTCTCCCACCATCCCTCCCTGTGCCCACCCACCCATCTGTCCCTCCCCTTCTCCTCCAGCCCCTCCAATCCCACCTCCCCTCCACCTCCTCCACCGTCTCTGGCAGCGCCATGTCCCGTGTCTCCGGCAGGAAGATGGCCACCAGCCCCGACACCACGGGAGCCACCCCGTAGATGATGAAGGGCAACGCAGGGAAGACTTCACCCGCCATCTTCACCAAGGGCGCCGTGATGCTGCCCAGACGGGCCATGGTGTTGGCCAACCCCATCCCTGTCTGCCTGTGGGACACCGCGAGGTCCCTGAGGGAGTGGCCACCGTGGTGATGGTCACCCCGACACCTCCACCCCCGCAAGCTGCACCCCGCTCCTTACCGAATCACAGTGGGGTAAAGCTCCCCCGTGTAGAGGAAGACGCAGTTGAAGGACGCAGCCAAGCAACCCTTCCCGAAGACGGCCAAGGCCGTCCGAAGCGTCCGCAGGTCTGTGGGGACGAGGACGGGTCATCCAGGACCTTCTTTGGTGTCACCAGTTGGGGTTGGGTTGGTGGTGGGTGATGGAGACCCCAAACACCAGGATTTCAGGCAAATTGCCCGTAAAAAAACTAAAATCCCTCAACCGCTGAGTTGCCTTAATGGGTTGAGCGTGTTTTGGCCTTTGTGGGTTGAAGGGGACCCCACTGCCACCACCCCCCGCCCCCTCCTCACCCCGTGGCACCAAGATGTTGGCCAAGATGGCCAAACCGGCCAAGATGAGGGCAAAGGATTGGGTGAAGCGTCTCCCTATGAAGGTGATGGTGAGGATGGAGACCAACTTGGCTGGGATGTCCACAGCCCCAAAGACCAGTTGGATCACGTAGATGTTGAAGTCAAAGTTTTGCAGGTCCATGGCCAACCCGTAGTAGGCGAAGCTGGTGGAGAACCTAAAAGAGGGGGGGCAAGGGGGCAAATCTCACCAGTGGGGAGGGGTGGGGTGGGATGGGGGGGGTGTCACCCCTCACCCCCTGACCTGGGTGGGATGGAGCCAGGAGATCTGTGGCCAAGGTGTGGGCCAAGAGAGCTCCTGTCGCCCAAGTCCTGCACTGTGACTCAGTTTCCTTCCCATGAGGTTTGGGGAGGGGCAAAGGGGGGGGATGGATCAACAACTGGGGGGGGAGGACATTGGCCAACCAGCTGCCACCGTCCGCCACCACCAGACATACCAGACGAAGCAGAGGCAACAGGAGATGCGACGCACGACAGGCGTCCGGACCAGGTCAACCACGGTGTGGTGGCTCCTCGATGATGTCATCTCCTTCTGCATGTAGGACCTCAAGGCCTAGAGGGAGATGGAGGGGGGGGGGGTTGGTGGGTGGGGATGGGGTGCTGAGGTCCTCCCAGGGGGGAACAGGTGGGTGGACGGGTGGTTGGGTGGATGGAGATGAGGGTGGATGGATGGAAAAGGAGCTGAATGGATGGAGGAGATGGTGGAGGAGATGGAGATGGAGGGACATGGAGGTGCTGGGATGGAGATAGAGATGGAGGGAGATGGAGGTGATGAAGGTGATGGAGATGATGGAGATGGAGGTGATGAAGGTGATGGAGATGATGGAGGTGATGGAGATGGAGGTGATGAAGCTGATGGAGATGATGGAGATGGAGGTGATGAAGGTGATGGAGATGGAGGTGACGGAGGTGAGGAAGGTGATGGAGATGGAAGTGATAGAGGTGAAGGTGATGGAGATGATGGAGATTGTGATGGAGGTGATGAAGGTGATGGAGATTGAGATGATGGAGATTATGGAGATGGAGGTGGTGAAGGTGATGGAGATGTTGGAAATTGAGGGGATGAAGGTGATGGAGCTGGAGGTGATGGAGATGTTGGAGCTGGAGATGTTGGAGCTGGAGGTGATGGAGGTGGAGGCTGGTGGTTGCATAAGGGGCTGACTGGGGGCCAGTGGTGCTGGACGGACGGACGGGTGTCTATGGGATGGACGGACGGTGTCTATGGGATGGATGGATGGGTGTCTATGGGATGGACGGATGGGTGTCTATGGGATGGATGGACGGGTGTCTATGGGATGGACGGATGGGTGTCTATGGGATGGATGGACGGGTGTCTATGGGATGGATGGACGGGTGTCTATGGGATGGACGGTTGTTGAAGGAGCTGGGAAGGTGCCCGTAGGGCAGCGCCACTGTTGGCCGCTCTCCACGAGGGGCAGGGGCATGGGGTCACCTCCCCCCACCCCCCACAAACCCCCCCGAGACACCCCAGGGACCAGCCGGGGCCTTTTACGTCGATGTCGAGCTTGTCCCCTTCCTCTTTCTTCCCGTTGATCCTGGCCACCTTCCGCAGCTCCTTCAGGGCCCGCTGGGACTTGCCCACCATGACCAGCCAACGAGCCGACTCCGTCAGCCACCTGCAGAGGGGGGGGGGGCAGGAGCCCAAGGACCCTCCCACCAGGCCCCTGGCCCTGCCAGTGGCCACCTGCCCTCTCTGTCCCTCGGCTGCCATCTCCCCGTGCTTCTGCCTGGGCAACCAACTCTCTGGCCAACCAACCCTCCAGCCAACCAACCAACCAACCAACCAACCCTCCAACCAACCAACCTTCCATCTATCCAACCTTCCATCCAACCAACTCTCTGTCCATCCAACCCTCTGGCCAACCAACCCTCTGTCCGTCCAACCTTCTGTCCATCCCACTGACCCTCTGGCCAACCAACCCTCCATCTGGCCAACCAACCCTCCGGCCAACCAACCCTCCAGCCAACCAACCTTCCAGCCAACCAACTCTCCATCCATCCAACCTTCTGTCCATCCAACCCTCCATCCAACCAACCCTCCATCCATCCGTCCAACCCTCTGTCCAACCAACGCTCCATCCATCCAACCGACCCTCTGTCCAACCCTCTGTCTGTCCAACCCTCTGTCCATCCAACCAACCCTCTGTCCATCCAACCCTCCTTCTGTCCAATCTTCTGTCCAACCAACGCTCCATCCATCTGTCCAACCCTCCGTTTATCCAACCCTCCATCTGCCCAACCCTCTGTCCATCCGTACAACCCTCCATCCAACCAACCCTCCATCTGTCCAACCCTCCATCTGTCCAACCTTCCATCCAACCGACCCTCCGTCTGTCCAACCCTCCACCTGTCCAACCTTCCATCCAACCAACCCTCCGTCCAACTGACCCTCCGTCTGTCCAACCCTCCATCTGTCCAACCTTCCATCCAACCAACCCTCCGTCCAACTGACCCTCCGTCTGTCCAACCCTCCATCTGTCCAACCTTCCATCCAACCAACCCTCCGTCCAACCAACCCTCCATCTGTCCAACCCTCCATCTGTCCAACCTTCTGCCCATCCAACCTTCCGTCCAACCAACTCTCTGTCCATTGACTGACCCTCCATCTGTCCAACCTTCCAACTAACCCTCCGTCTATCCAACCAACCCTCCATTTATCCAACCCTCTGTCCGTTCATCCCTCCATCCACTCCACCCTTCCTCCCCCTCCTCCTCCTCCTCCTCCTCACCACGAGTAGAGGAAGAAGCAGAAGAAGGGTAGCGACACGGTGAGCTGGAGCCACCGCCAAGCGGGGACGGCGTAGGAGACCCCGGCCAGCAGGAACTGCCCCAGGGTGTAGCAGTAACCCATGAAGGTCCCCACCAGCGCCCGGGTGCGAGTGGGCATCCACTCCAAAGCTGCCGAGACAACGCAAGAGCTGTGGAGCCAACCAAGGAAGGTGCCTGGGGGCTGGTACCGTGGGGCTAGTGCTGGCCACGTACAGAGGGAGACGCTGTTGAGGACGATGCCGGAGAAGGCCATGCCCGTGAGGAAGCGGAAGAGGCAATAAATGGTGAAAGTTGGGGCGAAGGAGGAGCACGTCCCCATGGCGCCCATCTGGAGGTAGCACCAGGTCAGCAGCGACCGGCGGCCGAACCTGGGAGGGGGGGGGTGAGGAGGAGGAAGAGGAAGTGAGGAGGAGGAAGAGGGGGTGAGGAGGAGGAAGAGGGGGTGAGACAATCCCCATGATGCTGTGTGACCCCCCCCACCACCCCCTCACCTGTCCGAGAGACCCCCGAAGACGATGCCGCCCACCAAGACACCGGCCATGTAGAGCGACTGGGCCAACTGCTTCAGGCCACGGGAGCTGCACACCAGGTCCCACTGGCGAGGGTCGAGGATGTGGGGTGGGACAGAGATTGGGGGGGGCATGGGGGGGTCCCCTTTGGCCTCCCTCCTGCCCCCCAAAACTGGCCATGGTGGCTGGTAGGGTTGATCCAACACAGCAAGCAATGGGTGGCCAATGGCAACACCGAGAAGGTGCCACTGAGCACGGGGCCACCCTTCCCAGCATCCCCGGGGTTGGAGGGTCCTTCCAGGGGCCACTTGGCCCCTTTTTGACCTCCTCGTTGATGGCCACCAACCCTCTCATCCCCCATTTTCCTGTCCTGAGCCCTCACGGCATTGGGTGCCTCCACCGAGGGTTGAGTGGGGAAGACGCTCCAGTTGGGAGACGTCAACGTGGTGATGGTGGGAACCACGCTCAGGGTGGGGTGAACGTCCCACCCACCCCAGATCCCACCCCCCCACACTGGCCCAGTCCCACCTCGCTGACGATGGTGCTGGTGAAGACGCTGCGGTCATAGGTCCAACCATCGCGGCAAGGCTCCGTCTCCGGCCAAGTGGTGTTGGTGGCTGAACCGTTGGCTTCCAAAAGCCACCACTGAGGAGTCACAAAGCGCCGGCACTGCTCGCCGCGGGGAACCGAGACCCTCAGCAGGTCCTGGGGGTCAAGGCCGGTGGCGTTGGCCTCCCACCGAAGCCGACAACGATGGTCGTTGGTGGCGGCCGTGAAGTTCTGCAGAAGGTTGTGACTGGCCATCATGAGGACGGGCAGGGCCAGGAGGACCACCGAGGCCACCTGGAAACGTCCCATCCCCCCCACGTGCTCCAGGAGGTCAGCGAAAGCCATGGTGCCACCGTCAGACCCCGGCAACACCCCCCAGCCATGCACGCCCCCACAGCCCCAAAAGGGATGGATTTCACCCCAAAAAAAAAAAACGCTTCTCACGCTCCCGCAGTAGCCTCCACCCAAACGGGGGTGGGGGGGCTCCTATATAACCCGGCCAACGGCTGTTTTGGGTTAATATTTGACATTTGGGGTGGGGTTTTTTGTGATTTTTTTTTTTTTTTTTTCCAGCAGAAGGCAAAGGCAGGTGGGCGAAAGTGCAGGCGGGGGGCGGGGGGGCGGACGACACGGGACGGGCAACCAAACACTGGCTAAAAGTAGCCAAAGCCAAATCCGTGGGTAGCGCTTCCCTCATCGTGGCAGCAAAAACACCCGCAAAAATGGGGCCGAACTGGAGCAATCTGGGGCAGGAGGAAAAGCAAAAATTATCTTTTTTAAAATTCTTTCCCGGCGTTGCTTTTTTTGAGGAGAAAAGGCGGCTTTTGGAGAGGGCCCAACCTACATCCAGCTTGTGGGGTACTCTAAGCAGGGGGGGGGGGGGGTAGTGTCTGGCCTTCGCCGGCCCCGTTGGGTTAAATTTTAGTGATTTTGTGGTCAAAAGGGGAGCGGAAGGTGCTGACAGGGGTGGCCCTGCTTGGGTCAGCGCATTCCCCACCGGGGGTTAATTTTTGACGGGGTCAAACCAATGAGGGGGGGGGTGATGGGGCCAAGGGACACGTTGGCAACAGGATCAAGGGCCAAGGTGGCCGATGTGGGGGGGGGGTGATGGGAGGGGGTTGGGGGGAGATTGGGGAGTTCCTCACCCTCCCCCCCCCCCCATTCTCTGGGATTTGGGGGACCCCCTTGACCGGGACAAGAGTTGGGGGGTTTTGGGGTTATTGGGTGGCGTCTTCTTGGAGATGACCTCCAAAATGGGGGGGGTTGGCGCCATCTTGGTAGAGGTGGCCTCGGGGACAAGGTCATGAGGTGTCATTGGAGGTGACCACCAAGATGGGGGTTCTTGGGTGCCATTTTATTGGTGATGGCCTTGGGGACAAGGTCATGAGGTGTCATTGACCTCCAAGATGGGGGTTCTTGGGTGCCATCTTGGTAGAGGTGGCCTCGGGGACAAGGTCATGAGGTGTCATTGGAGGTGACCACCAAGATGGGGGTTCTTGGGTGCCATCTTGGTAGAGGTGGCCTCGGGGACACGGTTCTTAGGCGTTGTCCTGTTGGAGGTGCCCTCGGGCGTGGTTATTGGGTGTCATCTTACTGGAGGTGACCTTGGGTGGGCCTCAGATAACACCCCGAGACGTTGTCCCCACCAGAGCTGCTTTATTCCTCCGAGAACTTCCCCTGCCCCACACCGGGAGGTCACCAGCCGTGGGGCAGGCAGCGAATTCGTACCTGTCCCCAAAATGAGGCTGCGGGGACCCATAGGGGAGGGTGGGTGCTGGTGGTTGGGTGTTGGGTGCTGTCCCCCACCCCCCAACCCCCTTGTGGTCCTTCAGGCCTCCTTCTGTGGGGCCTTGTCCTGGGGCTGGAGGGGGATCTTCTCTTTGGGGTCCTCCGTCTTCTTCCGCTTGGCCCTGGAGGGAGGAAGAGGAGGAGGAGGAGGGTCAGTCACCGGCAGCGGGGGAAGCGGTCTGGCCTGCGCGGTGTCCACCCGTCTGTCCGTCTGTCCAGCCCTTCGGCCACTCGTATCGCTCGTTCTTCTGCCAACACACCCACACACTCGTCCCTCAAGACGTCCCCCTGGCACGTCACCCACAACCCCTTCGGCTTCCAGTCTGTCCATCCAACTGTCCCTCATCCAACTGTCCTTCATCATCCAACTGTCCCTCACCCAACTGTCCATCATCCAAGTGTCCATCATTCATCATCCAACTGTCCCTCATCTAAGTGTCCATCATCTATCATCCAACCGTCCATCATCCAACCATCCATCATCCAACCATCGACCATCATCCAACTGTCCATCATCCAACCAACCATCATCCAACCATCCGTCATCCATCCATCATCCATCGTCCAACCATCATCCAACCATCCGTCATCCATCCATCATCCATCGTCCAACCATCATCCAACCATCCGTCATCCATCCATCATCCATCATCCAACCACCATCCAACCATCGTCCAACCATCATCCATCATCCAGCCATCATTCAACTGTCCATCATCCAACCAACCATCATCCAACAATTGTCCAACCATCGTCCATCATCCAGCCATCATCCAACTGTCCATCCATCATCCATCATCCAACCATCCATCATCCATCCATCATCCATCGTCCAACCATCATCCAACCATCCATCATCCATCCATCATCCATCATCCAACCACCATCCAACCATCGTCCAACCATCATCCATCATCCAGCCATCATCCAACTGTCCATCATCCAACCAACCATCATCCAACAATTGTCCAACCATCGTCCATCATCCAGCCATCATCCATCATCCAGCCATCATCCATCCCTCCGTCCGTCCATCCGTCTGTCCATCGTTTCCTTCATCCCCCACGCCCAACCTGCTCTCCACCTCCTCGATGGTGTCGGGCAGCGGCGCGTTGAGGGTCTCTGGAAGGAAACCGGCCACCACGGCTGCCACCACGGGGGCCACCCCGTAGACCGCCGGGGGCAAGAAGGGGTAGTACTCATCCATCATCTTCACCAGCGGTGCCACGATGCCGCCCACTCGGGCCATGGTGCTGCCGAAACCCAGCCCGGTCTGCCTGCCGGCGCCAGGGGAGGGGTCAACATGGGACAGAGACCACCCTGGGGGTGTCCCGGGGGGGGGGGTCCTGCCCCACCGCAGGGTCCCGGGGAGGGGGTTTTACCTGATAGGAGTGGGGTAGAGCTCGGTGGTGTAGAGGAAGACACAGTTGAAGGAGGCAGAGAGACAACCCTTGCCGATGACGGCCAGCGCCGTGCGCACCGTCTGCAGCTCTGGGGCAGAGAGAGAGGGACGGGGTGGGCGTCGGGGGAGGGGCCACCGTGGGGAGGGGGGGGGGGGATGGGCAGGAGGAGAAAGGGGGGAGGGTGGAGGGACAGGTCAGTGGGTGAGCGGGCGGATGGGTGGATGGAGATGTGGATGGATGGGGGGGATGGTGGGATGGATGGTTGGGGGGGTGGAGATAGAGATGGATGGATGGATGGATGATGGATGGATGGATGGATGGATGGATGGATGGATGGATGGATGATGGATGGATGGATGGATGGATGGATGATGGATGGATGGATGGATGGATGGATGGATGGAGACATGGATGGATGGATGGTTGGAAACATGGATGGATGGATGGAGATGTGGATGGGTGGATGGCAATGGGGATGGATGGTTGGAAATGTGGATGAATGCTTGGAGATGTGGATGGATGGTTGGCGACATGGATGGATGGATGGATGGAGATATGGATGGATGGATGGATGGACGGATGGATGGATGGAGAGGTAGGTAGGTGCTCAATTCAATGGCTGGGGAAGAGAGGGATGGGTGAAGAGCAAAGCAGAGTGGTGGGAGGGCCCGGTGGGGACACGGGTGGCCGGGCAGAGCGGTGCAGAAGATCCCCATCACCCCATGGCACCCACCTGTGGAGACAAAGATGTTGGCAATGATGACCAGCCCCGCCAAGAAGAGGGGCGCCATGAGTGACACCCGCCGGCCAATGTAGCTCATGGAGATGGTCACCACCACTTTGGCCGGGAAGTCAACGGCGCCGAAAATCACCTGGATGAGGTAAATGCTGACACCAAAGTTTTGCAGATCCATGGCCAGGGCGTAGTAGGAGAAACTCGTGGAGAACCTGGAGGGGGACAGAGAGAGGCACTGACTTGAGGGGGGGTGACCTCCTGGGATGTCACCTGGGAGCTCAGGTGGAGGAGAAGGGCTGGATTCACCGAGTGGCCTGATGTCCATCTTTCTATTCATCTGTCTGTACATCTGACCAACTCTTCAACCATCTCCCCATCTACTCTTCCATCCAACCAACCAATCATCCAACCACCATCCAACCATCCAACCAACCATCCAACCATTCAACCATCCAACCATCCAACCATCCAACCAACTAACCATCCAACCAACCATCCAACCATCCAACTAGCCAACCATCCACCCAACTAACCAACCATCCAGCCAACTAACCAACCAACCAACCATCCAACTAACCAACCATCCACCCAACTAACCAACCAACCAACCATCCAACCATCCAACTAACCAACCATCCACCCAACCAACCAACCATCCAAGCAACCATCCATCCAACCAACCAACCATCCATCCATCCATCCATCTGACCACCCAACCATCCAACCAACTATCCAACCATCCATCCAACCACCCAACCACCCATCCAACCATCCCTCCACCCCCTCACCCATCCCTCCCTTCCCCTCCTCCCCACTGGACCTCCCAGCCCAGCCCCACCAGATGATGGAGAGGCAGAAGAAGATGTGGCGGATGACCGGGGTCCGGACCAGGTCAGTGACGGTGTAGGAGGACTTGAGACCAGCCAACTCCTCCTTCATGTTGGACTTCAGGACCTGGGAGAGGGGGAGATGGGAGAGGCTGGTGAGGGACAGGGGTAGGGAATGAAGACCCTCCCCCACCATGGGGCCACCGTACCTCCACCGTGATCTTCTCCCCTTCCTCCTTTCTCTTGTTAAGCCTGGCCACTCTCTGGAGGACCTTCACGGCCCTCTCGGCCTTCCCCGAGAGCACCAGCCAACGGGCCGACTCAGCCAACCACCTGCAGTCAACGAGGGGGAAACTGAGGCACGAGGAGACCCACGGCCTTCCCCGAGGGACCCCAGCACCCTACCAGGAGTAGAGGAGGAAGACAAAGAAGGGCAGGGAGACGGTGAGCTGGAGCCAGCGCCAGTGGGGGACGGCGTAGGCCACGGCGGCCAGCAGGATCTGGCCCATGGTGTAGGCGAAGCCGGTGATGGCCACGGTGATGGTGCGGTAGGGTGTGGGGATCCACTCCACCACTGCAAGGGACCACGAGGACATTGTTGGCTTGGTGTGTGTCCCTCCCTCGCCGTGACCCCTCCTTGTGAATGGGGCATCCCTATCATGGCCGCACCATGTGGCCCCATCCCCGGCCATCAGTGGCCACTGGGGTCACCCCATCAACGGCCATAGGGATGTCTCATTTTGTAGAGAGGGGGATGTCCCCAGCTGTGGCCGTTGGGGACATCGCCCATCCATGGCCATGACAATGTCCCTCTCCATGGCCATGGTGACGTCCCCATCCATGGCCACTGGGTTGTCCCCATCCACGGCCACTGGGTTGTCCCCACTCATGGCCACTGGGTTGTCCCCACCCATGGCCACTAGGACATCCCCACCCACGGTCATTGGGACATCCCTATCCATGGCCATAGTGACATCCCCATCCATGTCCCCTACCCATGGCCATTGGAACATCCCCACCCATGGCCACGATGACGTCCCCACCCGTGGCCACTGGGTTGTCCCCACTCATGGCTACTGGGTTGTCCCCATCCATGGCCACGGTGATGTCCCCACTCATGACCACTGGGTTGTCCCCACCCATGGCCACTAGGAAGGACATCCCCACCCACGGCCATTGGGACATCCCCATCCATGGCCACAGTGACATCCCCATCCATGGCCATTGGGTTGTCCCCACTCATGACCACTGGGTTGTCCCCACCCGTGGCCCCATGGTCATCCTCGTCCCTGTCCCCTCACCCAGGCAGGCGATGCTGAGGCCGAAGCCAGAGAGGGCCATGCCGCCGGCGAAGCGGAAGACGCAGTAGGACGCGTAGTTGGGGGCGAAGGCCGTGCACGTCCCCATCACCCCCAGCTGCAGGTAGGACCACATCAACATGGCCTTGCGCCCAAACCTGCAATGGGTAGCCGCTGGCTGCCACTGGGGCCACTGGCTGATGGTCTGGCCACCACCCCATGGGGAAACTGAGACACAGGGAGGGGGCTCTGCTGCCTTTACCTGTCCGAGAGGCCCCCCAGGACCAGGGCGCCCACCAGGACCCCGGCCATGTAGATGGACTGGGCCATCTGCCGGAGCTGCCGGTAGCTGCAGACGAGGTCCCACTGCGGGGACAGGGACGGGGACAAGGTGAGGACACTCTGTCCCCTCCTCCCACCCAGCGGTTCCTCCTCGCCTCCATCCAGCTCCTCCACCCCCTCCAGCCCACGACATCCCCACAGCCCCATATGGCTCCATCTCCGCCCCCATATAGCCCCATCTCCACCCCCAACCCCATATGGCTCCATCTCCACCTGGTTCCATCCTCCTCCCCCCGTCCCCCCCTCGGAGCATTTGGTGGCCCCATGGATGCTGTGGCCATCGTTCCCCCCCCTCCATGTCCCCTGTCCCCACCTCGGTGACGATGGTGGCCACATAGATGCTGCGGTCGTAGTCCCAGCCGTCGCGGCAGGGCTCGGTGGCCCGGGGGCCGGTGCTGCCGTTGGTGGGGGACGAGGCCACGTAGCGCCGGCAGGACCCCAGGGTGGCATCGGGGGACCCCAGGGTGCCATTGGACCACTCCAGGGTGGCACCAATGGGCCCCAGGGTGCCATTAGAGGGCCCCAAGTTGCCACCTGGGGACTCCGGCGTGTCACCAAGTGGGACGTGGGTGGCACTGGGGATGGGGGTGCCATCGGGGGCCCCCAAGTTGCCATCTGGGGACCTCAGGGTGGCACCAGGGGCCCCCACACTGGCATCCGGAGCCTTCAGGATGGCGTTGGAGGACCTCAAGGTGCCATCAGAGGTTGCTGAGGTGCCATCAGAAGCCGCTGAGGTGTCATCAAGGGTGGCTCCGGGTGGCCCTGGGGTGGCGCTGGGGACACTCGGGGTGGCACCGGGGCTGGGGGTGACCCCGGGGCTGCGGCAGCGGTGGGGGGGGACAGCGGCGGTGAAGTTCTGCAGCAGGTTGTGGCTGGCCATGAGCAGGATGGGCACCACCAGCAGCGCCGTCTGCAGCACCTGGAAGCGTCCCAACCCCCCGACCTGCGCCAGCACCGCCCCGAACGGCATCCTGGGGGGGCGCGGGGACAGCGTCACCCGCGGGGGGACACCGTCGGACACAGGGACACCGCTGGAGAGGAGGGTACGGGGAACAGCATCACTCATGGGGACGCCATTGGACATGGGGACACCATCACCCATGGGGACACCATCAGACATGGGGGGGACACCAGGACATGGGGACACCAGCACATGGGGACACCATTACCCATGGGGACACCAGCACATGGGGACACCATCAGACATGGGGACACCAGGACATGGGGACACCATCACACATGGGGACACCAGCACATGGGGACACCATCACCCATGGGGACACAAGGACATGGGGACACCAGGACATGGGGGACACCCTCGCAGGGGCCATCGCCACCCACAGGGACATGGGGCCGTGGGACACGAGTGTTGCATGGTCATGGGTGACACCAGCAGGAGTGGGGACATGGGGACACCAGGATGTGGGGACAGGGAACACGGGGACAGGGATACAAAGATGGGCCCGTGGTGGCAGGGTCAGGCGTGGGGAGGGGACAGGGGACAGGCGCAAGGACGGGGACAGTGGGGACACAGCGAGGGGACGTGGTGACCACCAGGGCCACTGCCGGTGTCACCACTTGCGTCACACATCCCCAACCCCCCCCGATGTCCCCGTCCCCTCCCAGCGGGTCCCTGTCCCTGCTCCACCTCAGCCCGGCTCCCCGGGGATGGGGACATCCGGCCAGCTGTGACACCCGTGTCCCCAAGGCAAAGGGTCCCTTCTCTGATGTCCCCAGCACGTCCTGGGCCCATGTCCCCTGGTCCCCAGGGCACCCCGTGTCCCCTCCCCAACGTCCCCCAGCCCCCCCATCCCCTCTTCTGGTGTCCCCAATGTCCCCAACCCCTCCCAACTTGTCCCCACTTTGATGTCCCCACCCCCTTGACAGCCACCTTGTCCCCAACCCATCCCACACCCCCTCTGTGATGTCCCCAACCCCTCTGATGTCCCCAACCTGTCCCACATTCCCTCCACAATGTCCCCAACCCCTCTGATGTCCCCATCCCAACCAATGTCCTCTCCACGATGTCCCCAACCTGTCACGATGTCCCCAACCTGTCCCCACCATGCCCCTCAATGTCCCCAACTTGTCCCACTGTCCCGATGTCCCCAACCAATGTCCCCTCCACAATGTCCCTAACCTGTCCCCATGTCCCTTCCACGATGTCCCCAACTTATCCCACGTCTCCTCCACGATGTCCCCAACCCCTCTGATGTCCCCAACCCATTCCACGTCCCCTCCCCAATGTCCCCAGCCCCTTTGATGTCCCCAACCCATCCCACGTCCCCTCCCCAATGTCCCCAACCCCCCTGATGTCCCCAACCCATCCCACGTCCCCTCCCCAATGTCCCCAACCCCCCTGATGTCCCCAACCCATCCCACGTCCCCTCCCCAATGTCCCCAACCCATCCCACGTCCCCTCCCCAATGTCCCCAACCCCTTTGATGTCCCCAACCCATCCCACGTCCCCTCCCCAATGTCCCCAACCCCCCTGATGTCCCCAACTCATCCCACGTCCCCTCCCCAATGTCCCCAACCCCCCTGATGTCCCCAACCCATCCCACGTCCCCTCCTCAATGTCCCCAACCCCCCTGATGTCCCCAACCCATCCCACGTCCCCTCCCCAATGTCCCCAACCCATCCCACGTCCCCTCCCCAATGTCCCCAACCCCTCTGATGTCCCCAACTCATCCCACGTCCCCTCCCCAATGTCCCCAACCCCCCTGATGTCCCCAACCCATCCCACGTCCCCTCCCCAATGTCCCCAGCCCCCCTGATGTCCCCAACCCATCCCACGTCCCCTCCCCAATGTCCCCAGCCCCCCTGATGTCCCCAACCCAACCCTCATCTCCTCCACAATGTCTCCAACCCCCCTCCGATGCCCCCAACTTGCCCCCATGTCCCCAACCTGTCCCCACGTCCCCACCCTCCCCCTCGACGTCCCCGCTGTCCCCCCCTCGCTGTCCCCAACCCCCTCCCCCGCCGTACCTGGCCTCCTCGGGGTGACGGCCCCGGCCCCGGGGTCCCCCCCGCCCGCTGGCCCCGTTATATAAGGCGAAAAGCGGCTCTTTTGGTTAAAGTGTCACCGGGATTAGGCCGGGGGGGGGGTGGGGGGTGGGGGGGGGAGGAGGGGGGGGCCCCAGGGGGGGTGGGGGGAGGAGGCGAATTCCAGCACCGCGGGCGCTCAGGGCCGCTGGACGCCTGGGTCCCCCTGTCCGCCGGCCCCACACCCGCTCCCGCAGGGGCCCTATGGAGCCTATAGGTACCTATAGGGGCCTAGAGAGCCCCTAGAGGGTCACATCCCGCCCCTCCTCCCCACAGATCAACCCCCACCCCCTTAGGACACCCCCAACTTGTTGTCCCCCCTACAGACCCTAAGTGACCCCTATGGGGCCCCAATGCTGCCAACAAGGGTCCTATAGATCACCCAAAGGCCCCTATAGATGCCTATAGATACCCAGGAGCTCCCCAAGGAACCCCCTGCAGCCCCCCCAAAACTTCCTGGGGGACCCTATAGACCCCTGTCCCTCCCTCCCGAGCCCCTCCAAGCTGCCCTACAGACCCCTATAGATCCCTTAGAGCCATTATAGATCTCGTGGGTGCCCCTATAGACCCTCACAGCCTCCTGTGGGCCACAAGAAACCCCATATGGGCTCCTATAGATTCCCTACAGCCCCTTATAGAGCCCTATAGCCCCCCAACATCCCCTGCAGTCCCCATATACACCTTTAAACACCCTACTGCTCCCCTATAGCACCTCTACACCCCCTATAGACCCCTACAGCTCCCTATAGATTTCTATAAACACCTATAAACCATCCTATAGGCCCTATAAGCCTCCCTATAGCTCTTACATGCCCCTATAACCCCCCTCTGGGCCCCTATAGATCCCTACACCCCCCTATGAGCTCCTATAAGTCCCCATAGATTCCCTACAGCCCCTTATAGAGCCCTATACTCCTACAGCTCCCTATAGATTCCTATAAACACCTATAATCCCTTCTATAAGCCTCCCTATAGCTCTTACACACCCCTATAACCCCCCTCTGGGCCCCTATAGAACCCTACACCCCCCTATGTGCCCCTATGAGCCCTTATAGATTCCCTACAGCCCCTTATAGACCTCTATAGCTCCCTCTACATCCCCTACACCTCCCTAGATTTCTAAAAACACCTATAAACCATCCTGTAGGTCCTACAAATCTCCCTACGGCTCCTACACACCCCTATAATCCCCCCTCTGGGTCCCTATAGAGCCCTACACCCCCCTATGAGCTCCTATAAGCCCCTATAGATATCCTATAAGGATAGAGCCCTATAGCTCTCTCTACCCTCCCTATACATTTCTGTAAACACCTATAAGCCATCCTATAGGCCCTATAAGCCTCCCCATGGCTCCTACACCCCCTACAACCCCCCACCCCGGGCTCCTATAGACCCCTACACCCCCCCATGAGCTCCTATAAGCCCCTACACACCCCTTATAGGCTCCTATAGGCGTTTATACCCCCTAGGGGCTCCTATAGTCCCCATAACCCCCCCCCAAAGCCCCTATAGACTCCCCCAGGGGCTCCTTGAAGTGCCTCTGACTCCCCTGCAGGCTCCTATAGATCCTATAAGTCCTCCCAGGGGCTCCTATAGGCCCCCAGAACCCCCCTATAGGCCCCTATAGGCGCCTCGGCCGCTCCCACAGGGTCTCTGCTGCCCCCTAACGGCCAAGAAAGGAACCGACTGTTCAGGATCGGGCGGGGGGGGGGTGGGTCCCAGTTTTGGG
This sequence comes from Strix aluco, assembly GCF_031877795.1. Classification (NCBI taxonomy): domain Eukaryota; kingdom Metazoa; phylum Chordata; class Aves; order Strigiformes; family Strigidae; genus Strix; species Strix aluco. Next base: position 75,578 of record NW_027436574.1, read on the forward strand.
GGGACCCAGGAGTTTTGGGGGGGGGGTCCCAAGAATTTTGGGGGGTTCCAGAAGTTTTGGGGAGTCCCAGGAGTTTTGGGGGGGGGGTCCCAAGAATTTTGGGGAGTCACAAGAATTTTGGGGGGGATCCCAAGAATTGTAGGGAGTCCCAGGAGTTTTGGGGGGGGGGCAAAAAATTTTGGGGGGTTCCAGGAGTTTTGGGGGGGTCCCAAGAATTTTGGGGGGTTCCAGAAGTTTTCGGGGGGGTCCCAAGAATTTTAGGGAGTCCCAGGAGCTTTGGGGGGGGTACCGAGAATTTTAGGTAGTTTTGGGGGGATCCCAAGAATTTTGGGGAGTCCCAGGAGTTTTGGGGGCGGGTCCAAAAAATTTTGGGGGGTTCCAGGAGTTTTGAGGGGGTCCCAAGAATTTTGGGGGGTTCCAGGAGCTTTGGGGGGGTACCCAGAATTTTAGGTAGTTTTGGGGGGATCCCAAGAATTTTGGGGAGTCCCAGGAGTTTTGGGGGGGGGGTCCCAAAAATTTTGGGGGGTTCCAGGAGTTTTGGGGGGGGTCCCAAGAATTTTGGGGGGTTCCAGGAGATTGGGGGGGGGGGTCACAAGAATTTTGGGGGGACCCAGAAGTTTTGGGGGGGGGTCCCAAGAATTTTAGGGAGTCCCAGGAGTTTTGGGGGGTGTAGCCAGAATTTTAGGTAGTTTTGGGGGGATCCCAAGAATTTTGGGGAGTCCCAGGAGTTTTGGGGGGGGGGTCCCAAAAATTTTGGGGGGACCCAGGAGTTTTGGGGGGCGTCCCAAGAATTTTAGGGAGTCCCAGAAGTTTTGGGGGGGTCCCAAGAATTTTGGGGGGTTCCAGGAATTCTGGAGGGTCCCAGGAATTATGGGGGGGGTGGACCAAAGAGTTTTTCGGGGGGGTCGCAGGAATTTTGGGGCTCCCAATAAGTTTTTTTTGGGGGGGGGGGGGTGACA
>NW_027436575.1:0-50964 GCF_031877795.1 Strix aluco
TTTCTCCTCTTCCTCTCTCTTCCTCCTCTCTCTTCATGTTCTCTCTTCCTCCTCTCTCTTCATCTTCTCTCTTCCTCCTCTGTTTTCCTCCTCTCTCGTCCTCCTCTCTCCTCTTCCTCTCTCGTCCTCCTCTCTCCTCTTCCTCTCTCCTCTTCCTCTCTCCTCTTCCTCTCTCCTCCTCCTCTCTCTTCCTCCTCTCTCTTCCTCCTCTCTCTTCCTCCTCTCTCTTCCTCCTCTCTCTTCCTCCTCTCTCCTCTTCCTCTCTCCTCTTCCTCTCTCTTCCTCCTCTCTCTTCCTCCTCTCTCTTCCTCCTCTCTCTCCTCCTCTCTCTTCCTCCTCTCTCTTCCTCCTCTCTCTTCCTCCTCTCTCTTCCTCCTCTCTCTTCCTCCTCTCTCTTCCTCCTCTTTCGTCATCCTTTCTCCTCTTCCTCTCTCTTCTTCCTCTCTCTTCCTCCTCTCTCATCCTCCTCTTTCCTCTTCCTCTCTCTTCCTCGTCTCTCTTTCTCCTCTTTCCTCTTCCTCTGTCTTCCTCCTCTCTCCTCTTACTCTTTCTTACTCCTCACTGTTCCTCTTCTCTCTTCCTCCTCTCTGTTCTTCATCTCTCTTCCTCCTCTCTCTTCTTCCTCTCTCTTCCTCCTCTCTCTTCCTCGTCTCTCTTCCTCCTCTCTTTTCCTTCTCTCTCCTCCTCCTCTCTCCTCTTCCTCTCAAATCCTCATCTCTCTTCCTCCTCTCTCTTCCTCCTCTCTTTTCCTCCTCTCTCCTTTTCCTCTCTCTTTCTCCTCTCTCTTCATCCTCTCTTTTTCTCCTCTCTCCTCCTCTTTTCTCCTCTTCCTCAGTCTTCCTCCTCTCTCTTCCTCATCTCTCCTCTTCCTCTCTCTTCCTCTAATCTCTTCATACTCTCTCTTCCTCCTCTCTTTTCCTCCTCTCTCTTCCTCCTCTCTCCTCTTCCTCACTCTTCCTCCTCTCTCATTTTCCTCTCTCTTTCTCCTCTCTCTTCCTCCTCTCTTTTTCTCCTCTCTCCTCCTCCTTTCTCCTCTTCCTCAGTCTTCCTCCTCTCTCTTCCTCATCTCTCTCTTCCTCTCTCTTCCTCTTATCTCTTCCTACTCTCTCTTCCTCCTCTCTCTTCCTCCTCTCTCCTCTTCCTCACTCTTCCTCCTCTCTCATTTTCCTCTCTCTTCCTCCTCTCTCTTCCTCCTCTCTCCTTTCTTCTCTCTTCCTCCTCTCTCTTCCTCCACTCTTTTCCTCCACTCTCCTCCTCCTCTCTCCTTTTACTCTCTCTTCCTCCTCTCTCTTCCTCCTCTCTCTTCCTCCTCTCTCTTCCTCCTCTCTCTTCCTCCTCTCTCTTCCTCCTCTCTCTTCCTCCTCTCTCTTCCTCCTCTCTCTTCCTCCTCTCTCTTCCTCCTCTCTCTTCCTCCTCTCTCTTCCTCCTCTCTTCCTCCTCTCTTCCTCCTCTCTCTTCCTCCTCTCTCTTCCTCCTCTCTCTTCCTCCTCTCTCTTCCTCCTCTCTCTTCCTCCTCTCTCATTTTCCTCTCTCTTCCTCCTCTCTCCTTTTCTTCTCTCTTCCTCCTCTCTCTTCCTCCACTCTTATCCTCCACTCTCCTCCACTCTCTTTCTCCTCTCTCTTCCTCCTCTCTTTTTCTCCTCTCTCCTCCTCCTTCTCCTCTTCCTCAGTCTTCCTCCTCTCTCTTCCTCATCTCTCCTCTTCCTCTCTCTTCCTCTTATCTCTTCCTACTCTCTCTTCCTCCTCTCTCTTCCTCCTCTCTCCTCTTCCTCACTCTTCCTCCTCTCTCATTTTCCTCTCTCTTCCTCCTCTCTCTTCCTCCTCTCTCCTTTTCTTCTCTCTTCCTCCTCTCTCTTCCTCCACTCTTTCCTCCACTCTCCTCCTCCTCTCTCCTTTTACTCTCTCTTCCTCCTTTCTCTTCCTCCTCTCTCTTCCTCCTCTCTCTTCCTCCTCTCTCTCCTCCTCTCTCTTCCTCCTCTCTCTTCCTCCTCTCTCTTCCTCCTCTCTCTTCCTCCTCTCTCTTCCTCCTCTCTCATTTCCTCTCTCATTTTCCTCTCTCTTCCTCCTCTCTCTTCCTCCTCTCCCCTTTTCTTCTCTCTTCCTCCTCTCTCTTCCTCCACTCTTATCCTCCACTCTCCTCCACTCTCTTTCTCCTCTCTCTTCCTCCTCTCTTTTTCTCCTCTCTCCTCCTCCTTTCTCCTCTTCCTCAGTCTTCCTCCTCTCTCTTCCTCATCTCTCCTCTTCCTCTCTCTTCCTCTTATCTCTTCCTACTCTCTCTTCCTCCTCTCTCTTCCTCCTCTCTCCTCTTCCTCACTCTTCCTCCTCTCTCATTTTCCTCTCTCTTCCTCCTCTCTCTTCCTCCTCTCTCCTTTTCTTCTCTCTTCCTCCTCTCTCTTCCTCCACTCTTTCCTCCACTCTCCTCCTCTCTCCTTTTACTCTCTCTTCCTACTCTCTCCTCCTCGTCTCTCTTCCTCCTCTCTTTCCTTCTCTCTCCTCCTCCTCTCTCCTCTTCCTCTCAAATCCTCATCTCTCTTCCTCCTCTCTCTTCCTCCTCTCTTTTCCTCCTCTCTCCTTTTCCTCTCTCTTTCTCCTCTCTCTTCATCCTCTCTTTTTCTCCTCTCTCCTCCTCTTTTCTCCTCTTCCTCAGTCTTCCTCCTCTCTCTTCCTCATCTCTCCTCTTTTCTCCTCTTCCTCAGTCTTCCTCCTCTCTCTTCCTCATCTCTCCTCTTCCTCTCTCTTCCTCTATCTCTTCCTACTCTCTCTTCCTCCTCTCTTTTCCTCCTCTCTCTTCCTCCTCTCTCCTCTTCCTCACTCTTCCTCCTCTCTCATTTCCTCTCTCTTTCTCCTCTCTCTTCTCCTCTCTTTCTCCTCTCTCCTCTCCTTTCCTCCTCTTCCTCAGTCTTCCTCCTCTCTCTTCCTCATCTCTCTCTTCCTCTCTCTTCCTCTTATCTCTTCCTACTCTCTCTTCCTCCTCTCTCTTCCTCCTCTCTCCTCTTCCTCACTCTTCCTCCTCTCTCATTTTCCTCTCTCTTCCTCCTCTCTCTTCCTCCTCTCTCCTTTCTTCTCTCTTCCTCCTCTCTCTTCCTCCACTCTTTCCTCCACTCTCCTCCTCCTCTCTCCTTTACTCTCTCTTCCTCCTCTCTCTTCCTCCTCTCTCTTCCTCCTCTCTCTTCCTCCTCTCTCTTCCTCCTCTCTCTTCCTCCTCTCTCTTCCTCCTCTCTCTTCTCCTCTCTCTTCCTCCTCTCTCTTCCTCCTCTCTCTTCCTCCTCTCTCTTCCTCCTCTCTCTTCCTCCTCTCTCTTCCTCCTCTCTCTTCCTCCTCTCTCTTCCTCCTCTCTCCTTTCTTCTCTCTTCCTCCTCTCTCTTCCTCCACTCTTTTCCTCCACTCTCCTCCACTCTCCTCCTCCTCTCTCTTCTCCTCTCTCTTTCTCCTCTCTCTTCCTCCTCTCTTTTTCTCCTCTCTCCTCCTCCTTTCTCCTCTTCCTCAGTCTTCCTCCTCTCTCTTCCTCATCTCTCCTCTTCCTCTCTCTTCCTCTTATCTCTTCCTACTCTCTCTTCTCCTCTCTCTTCCTCCTCTCTCCTCTTCCTCACTCTTCCTCCTCTCATTTTCCTCTCTCTTCCTCCTCTCTCTTCCTCCTCGCTCCTTTTCTTCTCTCTTCCTCCTCTCTCTTCCTCACTCTTTTCCTCCACTCTCCTCCTCCTCTCTTCCTTCTTCTCTCTCTTCCTCCTCTCTCTTCCTCCTCTCTCTTCCTCCTCTCTCCTTTCTTCTCTCTCCTCCTCTCTCTTCCTCCACTCTTTCCTCCACTCTCCTCTCCTCTCTCCTTTACTCTCTCTTCCTCCTCTCTCTTCCTCCTCTCTCTTCCTCCTCTCCTTCCTCCTCTCTCTTCCTCCTCTCTCTTCCTCCTCTCTCTTCCTCCTCTCTCTTCCTCTCTCTCTTCCTCTCTCTTCCTCCTCTCTCTTCCTCCTCTCTCTTCCTCCTCTCTCTTCCTCCTCTCTCTTCCTCCTCTCTCTTCCTCCTCTCTCTTCCTCCTCTCTCTTCCTCCTCTCTTCCTCCTCTCTCCTTTTCTTCTCTCTCCCTTCCTCTCTCTTCCTCTCTCTTTCCTCCACTCTCCTCCACTCTCCTCCTCCTCTCTCTTCTCCTCTCTCTTCCTCCTCTCTCTTCCTCCTCTCTCTTCCTCCTCTCTCTTCCTCCTCTCTCTTCCTCCTCTCTCTTCCTCCTCTCTCTTCTCCTCTCTCTTCCTCCTCTTCTTCCTCCTCTCTCTTCCTCCTCTCTCTTCCTCCTCTCTCTTCCTCCTCTCTCTTCCACCTCTCTCTTCCACCTCTCTACTTTTCCTCTCCCTTCGTCCTCTCTCTTTTCCTTTCTCTTCCTCGTCTCTTTTTCTCCACCTTTTCCTCCTCTCTCCTTTTTCTCTCTCTTCCACCTCTCTGTTCCTACACTCTCCTCTTCCTCTCTCATCCTCCTCTCTTTACTCCTCTCTCTTCCTCCTCTCTCTTCCTCCTCTCTCTTCCTCCTCTCTCTTCCTCCTCTCTCTTCCTCCTCTCTTTCCTCCTCTCCTCTCCTCCTCTGTTCCTCCTCTCTCTTCCTCCTCTCTTTTCCCTCACCTCTTCCTCCTCTTTCCTTTCCTCTCTCTTCCTCCTCTCTCTTCCTCCTCTCTTTTCCTCCTCTCTCCTCTTCCTCTCTCTTTCTCCTCTCCCTTCCTCCACTCTCTTCCTCCTCTCTTTCTCCTCTCTCTTCCTCCTCTCTCTTCCTCCTTTCTTTTCCTACACCTCTTCCTCCTCTCTACTTTTCCTCTCCTTCGTCCTCTCTCCTTTTCCTCTCTCTTTCTCCTCTCTCTTCCTCCTCTCTCCTCTTGCTCTCTCTTCTTCCTCTCTTTTCCTACTCTCTCCTCTTCCTCTCTCTTCCTCCTCTCTCTTCCTCCTCTCTCTTCCTCCTCTCTCTTCCTCCTCTGTTTTCCTCCACCTCTTCCATCTCTCTACTTTTCCTCTCCTTCGTCCTCTCTGTTTTTCTCTCTATTCCTCGTCTCTCTTCCTCCTATCTCTTCCTCCTCTCTTTTCTCCACCTTTTCCTCCTCTCTCCTTTTTCTCTCTCTTTCCACCTCTCTGTTCCTACTCTCTCCTCTTCCTCTCTCATCCACCTCTCTTTTCTTCCTGTCTCTTCCTCCTCTCTCTTCCTCCTCTCTCCTCTTCCTCTCTCTTCCTCCTCTCTTTTCCTCCTCTCTCCTCTTCCTCTCTCTTCTTCCTGTCTCTTTCTCAACTCTCTTCCTCCTCTCTTCCTCCTCTCTCCTCCTCCTCTCTCTTCCTCCTCTCTCTTCCTCCTCTCTCTTCCTCCTCTCTTTTCCTCCACCTCTTCCTCCTCTCTTTCCTCTCCCTTCGTTCTCTCTCCTTTTCCTCTCTCTTCCTCCTTTCTCTTCCTCCTATCTCTTCCTCCTGTCTTTTCCTCCACCTTTTCCTCCTCTCTCCTTTTTCTCTCTCCCACCTCTCTGTTCCTACACTCTCCTTTTCTCTCTCATCCTCCTATCCTTACTTTCTTCTTTTCCTCCTCTCTCTTTCTCCTTTCTCCTCCTCCTCTCTCTTCCTGCTCTCTTCCCCTCCTCTCTCCTCTTCCTCTCTCTTCCTCCTACCTCCTCTTCCTCTCTCTTCCTCCTCTCTCCTCTTCCTCTCTCTTCCTCTTGTCTTTTCCTCCACCTCTTCCTCCTCTCTCATTTTCCTCTCTCTTCCTCCTACCTCCTCTTCGTTTCTCTTCTTCCTCTCTCCTCCTCCTCTCTCCCCCTCCTCTCTCTTCCTCCTCTCTTTTCCTCCTCACGCTTTTTCCTCTCTCTTCCTCTTCTCTCTTCCTCGTCTCTCCATTTCCTCTCTCTTCCTCCTTTCTCATTTTCCTCTCTTTTCCTCCTCTCTCTTCATCTTCTCTCTTCCTCCTCTCTCTTCCTCCTCTGTCTTCCTCCTCTCTCCTCTTCCTCTCTCTTACTCCTCTCTCTTACTCCTCTCTCTTCCTCCTCTCTCTTCCTCCTCTCTCTTCCTCCTCTCTTTTCCTCCTCTCTATTTTTCCTCTCTCTTCCTCCTTTCTCTTCCTCCTCTCACTTCCTCCACTCTCTTACTCCACTCTTTCTCCTCTCTCCTCTTCCTCTCTCTTCCTCCTCTCTCTTCCTCCTCTCTCCTTTTTTTCTCTCTTCCACCTCTCTGTTCCTACTCTCTCCTCTTCTTCTCTCATCCTTCTCTCTTTTCCTCCTGTCTCTTCATCCTCTCTCTTCCTCCTCTCTCTTCCTCCTTTCTCCTCAGACTCTCTCTCTTCCTCTTTTCTCTTCCTCCTCTCTCTTCCTCCTCTCTCTTCCTCCTCTCTCTTCCTATTGTCTCCTCTTCCTCTCTCTTCCTACTCTCTTTTCCTCCGCTCTCTTCCTCATCTCTCCTCTTTTTCTCTCTTCCTCCTCTCTCTCCTCCTCTCTTTCCTCCACTCTCTGCCTCCTCTGTCCTCTTCCTCTCTCTTCCTCCTCTCTCTTCCTCCTCTCTCTTCCTCCTCTCTATTCCTCCTCTCTCCCATTCCTCTCTCTTCCTCCTCTCTCCTCTTCCTCTTTTATTTTCTTCTTTCTTCCTTTTCTCTCTTCCTCCTCTCTCCTCTTCATCACTCTTCTTCCTCTCTCTTCCTCCTTCGTCCTCTTCCTCCCTCTCCCTCGTCTCCCTTCCTCCTCTCTCTTCCTCCTCTCTCTTCCTCCTCTCTCCTCCTACACTCTCTAATCCTCCTCTCTCTTCCTCCTCTCTTTTCCTCCTTTCTCTTCGTCCTCTCTCTTCCTTCTGTCTCCTCTTCCTCTATCTTCCTCCTCTCTCTTCCTCCTCTCTCTTCCTCCTCTCTTTTCCTTCTCTCTCCTCTTCCTCTCTCTTACTCCTCTCTCTTCCTCCTCTCTCTTCCTCCTCTTTTTCCTCCTCTCTATTTTCCTCTCTCTTCCTCCTCTCTCTTCCTCCTCTCTCTTCCTCTTCTCACTTCCACCACTCTCTTCCTCCTCTCTTCCTCCTCTCTCCTTCTCCTCTCTCTTCCTCCTCTCTCTTTCTCCTCTCTCCTTTTCCTCTCTCTCCCTCCTCTCTCTTAGTCCTCTCTCTTCCTCCTCTCTTTTCCTCCACCTCTTCCTCCTCTCTCCTTTTCCTCTCTCTTTCTCCTCTCTCATTTTCCTCTCTCTTCCTCCTTTCTCTTCCTACTCTCTCCTCTTCCTTTCTCTTCCTCTTCTCTCTACCCCTCTCTTTTCCTCCTCTCTCCGACTCCTCTGTCCTCTTCCTCTCTCTTTCTCCTCTCTCTTCCTCCTCTCTCTTCCTCCTTTCACCTCTTCCTCTCTCTTCCTCCTCTCTCCTCTTCCTCTCTCGTCTTCCTCTCTCTTCCTCCTCTCTCCTCTTCCTCTCTATTCCTTCTCTCTCTTCCTCCTCTATTTTCCTCTTCTCTATTTTTACTCTCTCCCTCCTCTCTCCTCTTCCTCTCTCTACTTCCTCTCACTTCCTCCACTCTCTTACTCCACTCTTCCTCCTCTATTCTCTTCCTCTCTCTTCCTCCTGTCTCTTCCTCCTCTCTCTTCCTCCTCTCTTTAACTCCTCTCTCCTCCTCCTCTCTCTTCCTGCACTCTCTTCCTCCTCTCTCTTCCTCCTGTCTCCTTTTCCTCTCTCTTCCTCCTCTCTCTTAGTCCTCTCTCTTCCTCCTCTCCTTTCCTCCACCTCTTCCTCCTTTCACCTCTTCCTCTCTCTTCCTCCTCTCTCCTCTTCCTCTCTCTTCCTCCTCTCTCCTCTTCCTCTCTCTTCGTCCTCTCTCTTCCTCCTCTCTTTTCTTTCTGTATCCGCCTCCTCTGTCCTCTTCCTATGTCTTCCTCCTCTCTCTTCCTCCTCTCTCCTCCTCCTCTCTTCTTTTCCTTTCTTCCAACTCTCTCTTCCTTCTCTCTCCTCTCCCTCTCTCTTCCTCCTCTCTCTTCCTTCTCTCTCTTCCTCCTCTATTTTCCTCCTCTCTATTTTTACTCTCTCTTTCTCCTCTCTCTTCCTCCTCTCTCCTCTTCCTCTCTCTTCCTCCTCTCTTTTCCTCCTCTCTATTTTTCCTCTCTCTTCCTCCTCTCTCTTCCTCCTCTCTCTTCCTCCTCTCTCTTCCTCCTCTCTCTTCCTCCTCTCTCTTCCTCCTCACTCTTCCTACTCTCTTTTCCTCCACCTCTTCCTCCTCTGTCCATTTCCTCTCTCTTCCTCCTTTCTCATTTTCCTCACTTTTCCTCCTCTCTCTTTATCTTCTCTCTTCCTCCTCTCTCTTCCTCCTCTGTCTTCCTCCTCTCTCCTCTTCCTCTCTCTTACGCCACTCTCTTCATTCTCTCTCTTCCACCTCTCTTTCCTCCTCTTTATTTTTCCTCTCTCTTCCTCCTCTCTCTTCCTCCTCTCACTTCCTCCACTCTCTTACTCCACGCTTCCTCTTCTATCCTCTTTCTCTCTCCTCCTCCTCTCTCTTCCTCCTCTCTCTTCCTCCTGTCCTCTTCCTCTCTCTTCCTCCTCTCTCTTCCTCCTCTGTTTTCCTCCTCTCTCCCATTACTCTCTCTTCCTCCTCTCTCTTCCTCCTCTCTCCTTTTCCTCTCTCTCCCTCCTCTCTCTTAGTCCTCTCTCTTCCTCCTCTCTTTCCTCCACCTCTTCCTCCTCTCTCCTTTTACTCTCTCTTTCTCCTCTCTCATTTTCCTCTCTCTTCCTCCTTTCTCTTCCTACTCTCTCCTCTTCCTTTCTCTTCGTCCTCTCTTTTCCTCCGCTCTATTCCTCCTCTCTCCTCTTCCTCTCTCTTCCTCTTCTCTCTCCTCGTCTCTTTTCCTCCTCTCTCCGCCTCCTCTGTCCTCTTCCTCTCTCTTCCTCCTCTCTCTTCCTCCTCTCTTTTCCTCCTCTCTCCATTTCATCTCTCTTTCTCCTTTCTCAATTTCGCCACTTTTCCTCCTCTCTCTTCATCTTCTCTCTTCCTCCTCTCTCTTCCTCCTCTGTCTTCCTCCTCTCTCCTCTTCCTCTCTCTTAGTCCTCTCTCTTCCTCCTCTCTCTTCCTCCTCTCACTTCCTCCAGTCTCTTACTCCACTCTTCCTCCTATATCTTCTTCTTCTCTCTTCCTCCTCTCTCTTCCTCTTCTCTCTTCCTCCTCTCTCTTCCTCTTCTCTCTTCCTCCTCTCTTTAACTCCTCTCTCCTCCTCCTCTCTCTTCCTGCTCTCTCTTCCTCCTCTCTCTTCCTCCTGTCTCCTTTTCCTCTCTCTTCCTCCTCTCTCCTTTTCCTCTCTCTTCCTCCTCTCTCTTAGTCCTCTCTCATCCTCCTGTCTTTTCCTTCTCATTCCTCATACTCTCTCCTCTTCCTCTCTCTTCCTCCTCTCCGTTCCTCCTCCTCTTCCTCCTCTCTCCTCTTCCTCACTGTTCCTCCTCTCTCTTCCTCCTCTCTCCTCTTCCTCTCTCTTCCTCCTCTCTCTTCCTCTTCTCTCTTCCTCCTCTCTTTTCCTCCTCTCTCCTCCTCTTCTCTCATCTTCCTCTCTCTTCCTCCACTCTCTTCCTCCTCTCTCTTCCTCCTCTCTCTTCCTCTTCTCTTTTCCTCCTCTCTACTCTTCCTCTTTCTTCCTCGTCTCTCTTCCTCCTCTCTTTACCTCCTCTCTCTTCCTCCTCTCTCCTCTTCGTCTCTCTTCCTCCTCTCCTTTCCTCCTCTCTCCTTCACATTTCTCCTCGTCCTTACTTCTCTTCCTCACACTTCCTCCTCTTTCTTCCTCCTCACTTTTCCTCCTCTCCCCTCTACCTCTTTCTTCCTCCTCTCTCTTCCTCATCTCTTTTCCTCCTCTCTCCTCTTCCACTTTCTTTCTCTTCTCTCTTACTCTTCACTGTTCCTCCTCTCTATTCCTACTCTCTCTTCCCCCTCTCTTTAACTCCTCTGTCCTTTTCCTCTCTCTTCCTCCTCTCTCCTCTTCCTCTCTCTACCTCCTCTCTTTTCCTCCTCTCTCCTATCCCACACTTTTCCTCCTCTCTCTTCCTCCTCTCTCTTCCTCCTCTCTCTTCCTCCTCTCTCTTCCTACTCTCTCTTCATCCTCTCTCTTCCTCATCTCTCTTCCTCATCTCTTCGTCCTTACTCCTCTTCCTCACTCTTCCTCCTCTCTCTTCCTCCTCTCTCCTCTTCCTCTCTCTTCCTCCTCTCTCTATCTTTCTTTTCCTCCTCTCTCCTCCTCCTATCTCCTCTTCCTCTCTGTTCGTCCTCTCTCTTCCTCCGCTCCTTTCCTCCTCTGTCCTCTTCCTCTCTCTTCCTCCTCTCTTTTCCTCCTCTCTCTTCCTCCTCTCTCATCTTCCTCTCTCTTCCTCCTCTCTCTTCCTCATTTCTCTTCCTCCTTTCTCCTCTTCCTCACTCTTGCTCCTCTCTCATCATCCTCTCTCTTCCTCCTCTCTCTTCCTCCTTTCTCTTCCTACTCTATCTTCCTCTTCCTTTTCCCCTTCTGTCCTCCTTCACTCTCCTCTTCCTCTCTCTTCCTCCTCCCTTTTCCTCCTCTGTCCTCCTTCACTCTCTTCTTCTCTCTCTTCCTCCACTCTTTTCCTCCTCTCTCCTCCTCCTCTCTCATCTTCCTCTATCTTCCTCCTCTCTCTACCTCCTCTCTCTTCCTCCTCTCTCCTCTTCCTCTCTCTTCCTCCTCTCGCTTCATCATTTCTCTTCCTCCTTTCTCCTCTTCCTCACTCTTGCTCCTCTATCTTCATCCTCTCTCGTCACCCTCTCTCTTACTCCTCTCTCTTCCTACTTTCTCTTCCTCCTCTCTCCTCTTCCTCTCTCTTCCTCCTCTCTCTTCTCCTCCTCTCTATTCTCCTCTCTCCTCCTCCTATCTCCTCTTCCTCTCTGTTTGTCCTCTCTCTTCCTCCGCTCCTTTCCTCGTCTCACCTCTTCCTCTCTTTTCCTCCTCTCTTTTCTTCCTCTCTCCTCCTACTCTCTCCTCTTTCTCACTCTTCCTCCTCTCTCTTCCTCCTCTCTCTACCTACTCTCTCTTCGTCCTCTCTCTTCCTCCCCTCTCTTCCTCCTCTCTCCTCTTTCTCACTCTTCCTTCTCTCTCTTCCTCCTCTCTCTTCCTCCTCTCTCTTTCTCCTCTCTTCCTCCTCTCTCCTCTTCCTCTCTCTTCCTCCTCTCTCTTCCTCCTCTCTCCTATCCCACACTTTTCCTCCTCTCTCTTCCTCCTCTCTCTTCCTCCTGTCTCTTCCTACTCTCTCTTCATCCTCTCTCTTCCTCATCTCTCTTCCTCATCTCTTCCTCCTTACTCCTCTTCCTCACTCTTCCTCCTCTCTCTTCCTCCTCTCTCCTCTTCCTCTCTCTTCCTCCTCTCTCTACCTCCTTTCTTTTCCTCCTCTCTCCTCCTCCTATCTCCTCTTCCTCTCTGTTCGTCCTCTCTCTTCCTCCGCTCCTTTCCTCCTCTCTCCTCTTCCTCTCTCTTCCTTCTCTCTCTTCCTCCTCTCTCTTCCTACTCTATCTTCCTCCTCCCTTTTCCTCCTCTGTCCTCCTTCACTCTCCTCTTCCTCTCTCTTCCTCCTCCCTTTTCCTCCGCTGTCCTCCTTCACTCTCTTCTTCCTCTCTCTTCCTCCTCTCTTTTCCTCCTCTCTCCTCCTCTTCTCTCATCTTCCTCTATCTTCCTCCTCTCTCTACCTCCTCTCTCTTCCTCCTCTCTCCTCTTCCTCTCTCTTCCTCCTCTCGCTTCATCATTTCTCTTCCTCCTTTCTCCTCTTCCTCACTCTTGCTCCTCTTTCTTCATACTCTCTCATCACCCTCTCTCTTACTCCTCTCTCTTCCTACTCTCTCTTCCTCCTCTCTCCTCTTCCTCTCTCTTCCTCCTTTCTTTTCCTCCTCTCTCTTCCTCCTCTCTCTTCCTCCTCTCTTCTTTTCCTCTCTCTTCCTCCTCTCTCTTCCTACTCTCTCCTCTTCCTCTCTCTTCCTCCTTTCTTTTCCTCCTCTCTCTTCCTCCTCTCTCTTCCTCCTCTCTTCCTCCACTCTCTTCCTGCTCTCTCCTCCTCCTCTCTCTTCCTCCTCTCTCTTCCTCCTCTCTTTTCCTCCTCTCTCCGCCTCCTCTGTACTCTTCCTATCTCTTCCTCCTCTCTCCTCCACCTCTCTCCTCTTCCTCTCTCTTACTCCTCTCTTTTCCTCCACCTCTTCCTCCTCTCTCTTTTTCCTGTCTTCCTCATCTCTCATTTTCCTCTCTTTTCCTCCTCTCTCTTCATTCTCTCTCTCCTCCCCTCTTTTCGTCCTCTCTCTTCCTCCTCTCTCCTCTTCCTCTCTTTTCCTCCTCTCTCTTCATCCTCTCTCTCCCTCCTCTCTCTTCGTCCTCTCTCTTCCTCCTCTCTCCTCTTCCTCTCTCTTCCTCCTCTCTCTTCCTCCTCTCTCTTCCTCCTCTCTCTTCCTCCTCTATTTTCCTCTTCACTATTTTTCCTCTCTCTTTCTCCTCTCTCTTCCTCCTCTCTCTTCCTCCTCTCTCTTCGTCTTCTCTTTTCCTCCTCTCTCCTCCTCCTCTCTCTTCCTCCTCTCTATTCCTCCTCTCTCTTCCTCCTCTCTCTTCCTCCTCTATCTTCCTCCTCTCTTTTCCCCCACCTCTTCCTCCTGTCTCATTTTCCTCTCTCTTCCTCCTCTCTCTTCGTAAACTCTCCTCTTCCTCTCTCTTCCTCCTCTCTTTTCCTCATCTCTCTTCCTCCTCTATCCTCTTCCTCTCTCTTCCTCCTCTCTATTCCTTCTCTCTTCTTTTCCTCTATCTTCCTCCTCTCTCCTTTTCCTCTCTCTTCCTCCTCTCTCTTCCTACTCTCTCTTCCTCCTCTCTTTTCCTCCACCTCTTCGTCCTCTCTCCTTTTCCTGTCTCCTCCTCCTCTCTTCTTTTCCTCTCTCTTACTTCTCTCTCCTCCTCCTCTCTCCTCTTCCTCTCTCTTCCTCCTCTCTTTTCTTCCACCTCTTCCTCCTCTCTCATTTTCCTCTCTCTTCCTCCTCTCTATTTTTCATATCTCTTCCTCCTCTCTCTTCCTCCTCTCTCTTCCTCCTCTCTTTTCCTCCACCTCTTCCTCCTCTCTCCTTTTTCTCTCTCTTCCTCCTCCCTGTTCCTACTCTCTCCTCTTCCTCTCTCTTCCTCATTTCTTTTCCTCCTCCCTCCTTTTCCTCTCTCCTCCTCCTCTCTCATTTTCCTCTCTTTTCCTCCTCTCTCTTCCTCCTGTCTTTTTCTCCTCTCTCCTCTTCCTCTCTCTTCCTCCTCTCTCTTCCTCCTCTCTCTTCTTCCTCTCTCTTCCTCCTCTCTTTTCCTCCACCTCTTCCTCCTCTGTCGTTTTCCTCTCTCTTCCTCCTCTCTCTTCCTGCTCTCTTTTCCTCCTCTCTCCTCCTCCTCTCTCTTCCTCCTCTCTCTTCCCCCTCTCTATTCTTCCTCTCTTTTCCTCCTCTCTCCCTTTCCTCTCTCTTCCTCCTCTCTCCTCCTCCTCTCTTCTTTTCCTCCTACTTCCTCCTCTCTCTTACTCCTTTCACCTCTTCCTCTCTCTTCCTCCTCTCTCATCCTCCTCTCTTTTCCTCATGTCTCCGTCTCCTCTGTACTTTTCCTATCTCTTCCTCCTCTCACTTCCTCCTCTCTCGTCCTCCTCTCTCTTCCTCATCTTTCTTCCTCCTCTCTTTTCCTCCACCTCTTCCTCCTCTTTCCTTTCCTCTCTCTTTCTAATCTCTCATTTTCCTCTCTCTTCCTTCTCTCTCTTACTGCTCTCTTTTCCTCCTCTCTCTTCCTCCTCTCTCTTCCTCCTCTCTCTCCTCCACCCTCCTCCTCCTCTCTCCTCTTCCTCTCTCCTCTTCCTCTCTCTTCTTCCTCTCTTTTACTCCACCTCTTCCTCCTCTCTCCTTTTCCTCTCACTTCCTCCTCTCTCATTTTCCCTTCTTTTCCTCCTCTCTCTTCATATTCTCTCTTCCTCCTCTGTCTTCCTCCTCTCTCTTCCTCCTCTCTTTTCCTCCTCTCCTTTTCCTCTCTCTTCCTCCTCTCTCCTTTTCCTCTCTCTTCCTCATCTCTCTTCCTCCTCTCTCTTCCTCCTCTCTTTTCCTCCACCTCTTCCTCCTCTCTCTTTTTCCTCTCTCTTTCTCCTCTCTCTTCCTACGCTCTCCTCTTCCTCTCTCTTCCACCTCTCTTTTCCTCCTCTCTCTTCCTCCTCTCTCCTCTTCCTCTCTCTTCCTCCTCTGTCTTCCTCCTCTCTTTCCCTCCTCTCTCCCATTCCTCTCTCTTCCTCCTCTCTCTTCCTCCTCTCTCTTCCTACTCTTTTCCTCCTCTCTATTTTTCCTCTCTTCCTCCTCTCTCTTCCTCCTCTCTTTTCCTCCACCTCTTCCTCCTCTCTCCTCTTCCTCTCTCTTCCACATCTCTCCTCTTCCTCTCTCTTCCTCCTCTCTCTTCCTCCTCTCTTTTCCTCATGTCTCCGTCTCCTCTGTCCTTTTCCTATCTCTTCCTCCTCTCACTTCCTCCTCTCTTTTCCTCCTCTCTCCCATTCCTCTCTCTTCCTCCTCTCTCGTCCTCCTCTCTCTTCCTCCTCTTTCTTCCTTCTCTCTTTCCTCCACCTCTTCCTACACTTTCCTTTTCCTCTCTCTTTCTCATCTCTCATTTTCCTCTCTCTTCCTTCTCTCTCTTACTGCTCTCTTTTCCTCCTCTCTCTTCCTCCTCTCTATTCCTCCTCTCTCTTCCTCCACCCTCCTCCTCCTCTCTTCTCTTCTCTCTCTTCTTCCTCTCTTTTTCTCCACCTCTTCCTCCTCTCTCCTTTCATCTCACTTCCTCCTCTCTCATTTTCCCTTCTTTTCCTCCTCTCTCTTCATATTCTCTCTTCCTCCTCTCTCTTCCTCCTCTCTCTTCCTCCTCTCTTTTCCTCCTCTCTCCTTTTCCTCTCTCTTCCTCCTCTCTTCCTTTTCCTCTCTCTTCCTCATCTCTCTTCCTCCTCTCTCTTCCTCCACCTCTTCCTCCTCTCTCTTTTTCCTCTCTCTTTCTCCTCTCTCTTCCTACTCTCTCCTCTTCCTCTCTCTTCCACCTCTCTTTTCCTCCTCTCTCTTCCTCCTCTCTCCTCTTCCTCTCTCTTCCTCCTCTGTCTTCCTCCTCTCTTTCCCTCCTCTCTCCCATTCCTCTCTCTTCCTCCTCTCTCTTCCTCCACTCTCTTCCTCCTCTCTTCCTCCTCTCTCCTCTTCCTCTCTCTTCCTCCTCTCTATTCCTCCTCTCTTTTCCTCCTCTCTCTTCCTCCTCTCTCCTTTTCCTCTGTCTTCCTCCTCTCTCTTCCTCCTCTCTTTCCTCCTCTCTTTTTCTCCACCTCTTCCTCCTCTCTCATTTTCATCTCTCTTCCTCCTCTCTCTTCCTTCTCTCTCCTCTTCCTCTCTCTTCCTCCTTTCTTTTCCTCCTCTCTCTTTCTCCTCTCTCTTCCTCCTCTCTTTTCCTCCTCTCTCTTCCTCCTCTCTCCTTTTCCTCTGTCTTCCTCCTCTCTCTTCCTCCTCTCTTTTCCTCCTCTCT
The DNA here is from genome assembly GCF_031877795.1 of Strix aluco. Taxonomy (NCBI): domain Eukaryota; kingdom Metazoa; phylum Chordata; class Aves; order Strigiformes; family Strigidae; genus Strix; species Strix aluco. The sequence continues at coordinate 15,461 of NW_027436575.1, forward strand.
TTTTCTCCACCTCTTCCTCCTCTCTCATTTTCCTCTCTCTTCCTCCTCTCTCTTCCTACTCTCTCCTCTTCCTCTCTCTTCCTCCTTTCTTTTCCTCCTCTCTCTTCCTCCTCTCTCTTCCTCCTCTCTTTTCCTCCAACTCTTCCTCCTCTCTCCTTTTCTTCTCTCTTTCTCCTCTCTCATTTTCCTCTCTCTTCCTCCTCTCTCTTCCTGCTCTCTTTTCCTCCTCTCTCTTCCTCCTCTCTCTTCCTCCTCTCTCTTCCTTCCCTCATTTCCTCCTCTCTCCTCTTCCTCTCTCATCCTCCTCTTTCTCTCTTCCTCCTCTCTTCCTCCACTCTCTTCCTCCTCTCTCCTCCACCTCTCTCTTCCTCCTCTCTCTTCCTCCTCTCTTTTCCTCCTCTCTCCGCCTCCTCTGTCCTCTTCCTATCTCTTCCTCCTCTCTCCTCCACCTCTCTCCTCTTCCTCTCTCTTACTCCTCTCTTTTCCTCCACCTCTTCCTCCTCTCTCTTTTTCCTGTCTTCCTCATCTCTCATTTTCCTCTCTTTTCCTCCTCTCTCTTCATCCTCTCTCTTCCTCCCCTCTTTTCGTCCTCTCTCTTCCTCCTCTCTCCTCTTCCTCTCTTTTCCTCCTCTCTCTTCATCCTCTCTCTCCCTCCTCTCTCTTCGTGCTCTCTCTTCCTCCTCTCTCCTCCTCCTCTCTCTTCCTCCTCTCTCTTCCTCCTCTCTATTCCTCCTCTCTTCTTTTCCTCTATCTTCCTCCTCTCTCCTTTTCCTCTCTCGTCCTCCTCTCTCTTCCTACTCTCTCTTCCTCCTCTCTTTTCCTCCACCTCTTCCTCCTCTCTCCTTTTTCTCTCTCTTCCTCCTCTCTCATTTTCCTCTCTCTATCTCCTCTCTCTTCCTCCTCTCTCCTCTTCCTCCCTTTTCCTCCTCTCTCTCCTCCTCTCTTTTCCTCCTCTCTCCGCATGCTCTGTCCTCTTCCTGTCTCTTCCTCCTCTCACTTCCTCCTCTCTTTTCTCCTCTCTCCCATTCCTCTCTCTTCCTCCTCTCTCCTCCTCCTCTCTTCTTTTCTTCTTTCTTCCTCCTCTCTTTTCCTCCTCTGTCCTCTTCATCACTTTTCCTCCTCTCTGCGCCTCCTCTGTCCTCTTCTTCTCTCTTCCTCCTCTCTCGTCCTCCTCTCTTTTCCTCCTCTCTCCCATTCCTCTCTCTTCCTCCTCTCTTCTCATCCTCTCTTCTTTTCTTCTTTATTCCTCCTCTCTCTTCCTCCTCTCTCCTCTTCATCACTCTTCGTCCTCTCTCTTCCTCCTTTCTCCTCTTCCTCGCTCTCCCTCCTCTCCCTTCCTCATCTCTCTTCCTCCTCCCTCATTTTCCTCTCTCTTCCTCCTATCTCTTCCTGCTCTCTTTTCCTCCTCTCTCTTCCTCCTCTCTTTTCCTCCTCTCTCCTTTTCCTCTCTCTTCCTCCTCTCTCCTTTTCCTCTCTCTTCCTCATGTCTCTTCCTCCTCTCTCTTCCTCCTCTCTTTTCCTCCACCTCTTCCTCCTCTCTCTTTTTCCTCTCTCTTTCTCCTCTCTCTTCCTACGCTCTCCTCTTCCTCTCTCTTCCACCTGTCTTTTCCTCCTCTCTCTTCCTCCTCTCTCCTCTTCCTCTCTCTTCCTCCTCTGTCTTCCTCCTCTCTTTCCCTCCTCTCTCCCATTCCTCTCTCTTCCTCCTCTCTCTTCCTCCTCTCTCTTCCTACTCTTTTCCTCCTCTCTATTTTTCCTCTCTTCCTCCTCTCTCTTCCTCCTCTCTCTTCCTCCTCTCTCTTCCTCCTCTCTCTTCCTCCTCTCTCCTTTTCCTCTGTCTTCCTCCTCTCACTTCCTCCTCTCTTTTCCTCCTCTCTTTTCCTCCACCTCTTCCTCCTCTCTCCTTTTCCTCTCTCTTCCTCCTCTCTCTTCCTACTCTCTCCTCTTCCTCTCTCTTCCTCCTTTGTTTTCCTCCTCTCTCTTCCTCCTCTCTCTTCCTCCTCTCTTTTCCTCCAACTCTTCCTCCTCTCTCCTTTTCTTCTCTCTTTCTCCTCTCTCATTTTCTTCTCTCTTCCTCCTCTCTCTTCCTGCTATCTTTTCCTCCTCTCTCTTCCTCCTCTCTCTTCCTCCTCTCTCTTCCTTCCCTCTTTTCCTCCTCTCTCCTCTTCCTCTCTCATCCTCCTCTCTCTTCCTCCTCTCTTCCTCCACTCTCTTCCTCCTCTCTCCTCCTCCTCTCTCTTCCTCCTCTCTCTTCCTCCTCTCTTTTCCTCCTCTCTCCGCCTCCTCTGTCCTCTTCCTATCTCTTCCTCCTCTCTCCTCCACCTCTCTCCTCTTCCTCTCTCTTACTCCTCTCTTTTCCTCCACCTCTTCCTCCTCTCTCTTTTTCCTGTCTTCCTCATCTCTCATTTTCCTCTCTTTTCCTCGTCTCCCTTCATCCTCTCTCTTCCTCCCCTCTTTTCGTCCTCTCTCTTCCTCCTCTCTCCTCTTCCTCTCTTTTCCTCCTGTCTCTTCATCCTCTCTCTCCCTCCTCTCTCTTCGTGCTCTCTCTTCCTCCTCTCTCCTTTTCCTCTCTCTTCCTCCTCTCTCTTCCTCCTCTCTCTTCCTCCTCTCTCTTCGTCCTCTCTTTTCCTCCTCTCTCCTCCTCCTCTCTCTTCCTCCTCTCTATTCCTCCTCTATCTTCCTCCTCTCTCTTCCTCCTCTATCTTTCTCCTCTCTTTTCCCCCACCTCTTCCTCCTCTCTCATTTTCCTCTCTCTTCTCCTCTCTCTTCCTAAACTCTCCTCTTCCCCTCTCTTCCTCCTCTCTTTTCCTCGTCTCTCTTCCTTCTCTATCCTCTTCCTCTCTCTTCCTCCTCTCTCTTCCTCCTCTCTATTCCTCTTCTCTTCTTTTCCTCTATCTTCCTCCTCTCTCCTGTTCCTCTCTCGTCCTCCTCTCTCTTCCTACTCTCTCTTCCTCCTCTCTTTTCCTCTACCTCTTCGTCCTCTCTCCTTTTCCTGTCTCCTCCTTCTCTCTTCTTTTCCTCTTTCTTCCTTCTCTCTCCTCCTCCTCTCTCCTCTTCCTCTCTCTTCCTCCTCTCTTTTCCTCCACCTCTTCCTCCTCTCTCATTTTCCTCTCTCTTCCTCCTCTCTATTTTTCCTATCTCTTCCTCCTCCCTCTTCCTCCTCTCTCTTCCTTCTCTCTCTTTTACTCCTCTCTCTTCCTACTCTTTTCCTCCTCTCTATTTTTCCTCTCTTCCTCCTTTCTCTTCCTCCTCTCTCTTCCTCCTCTCTCTTCCTCCTCTCTCTTCCTCCTCTCTCCTTTTCCTCTGTCTTCCTCCTCTCTCTTCCTCCTCTCTTTTCCTCCTCTCTTTTTCTCCACCTCGTCCTCCTCTATCCTTTTCCTCTCTCTTCCACCTCTCTCTTCCTACTCTCTCCTCTTCCTCTCTCTTCCTCCTTTGTTTTCCTCCTCTCTCTTTCTCCTCTCTCTTCCTCCTCTCTTTTCCTCCAACTCTTCCTCCTCTCTCCTTTTCTTCTCTCTTTCTCCTCTCTCATTTCTTCTCTCTTCCTCCTCTCTCTTCCTGCTCTCTTTTCCTCCTCTCTCTTCCTCCTCTCTCTTCCTCCTCTCTCTTCCTTCCCTCTTTTCCTCCTCTCTCCTCTTCCTCTCTCATCCTCCTCTCTCTTCCTCCTCTCTTCCTCCACTCTCTTCCTCCTCTCTCCTCCTCCTCTCTCTTCCTCCTCTCTCTTCCTCCTCTCTCTTCCTCCTCTCTTTTCCTCCTCTCTTTTTCTCCACCTCTTCCTCCTCTCTCATTTTCCTCTCTCTTCCTCCTCTCTCTTCCTACTCTCTCCTCTTCCTCTCTCTTCCTCCTTTCTTTTCCTCCTCTCTCTTCCTCCTCTCTCTTCCTCCTCTCTTTTCCTCCAACTCTTCCTCCTCTCTCCTTTTCTTCTCTCTTTCTCCTCTCTCATTTTCCTCTCTCTTCCTCCTCTCTCTTCCTGCTCTCTTTTCCTCCTCTCTCTTCCTCCTCTCTCTTCCTCCTCTCTCTTCCTTCCCTCATTTCCTCCTCTCTCCTCTTCCTCTCTCATCCTCCTCTCTCTTCCTCCTCTCTTCCTCCACTCTCTTCCTCCTCTCTCCTCCACCTCTCTCTTCCTCCTCTCTCTTCCTCCTCTCTTTTCCTTCTCTCTCCGCCTCCTCTGTCCTCTTCCTATCTCTTCCTCCTCTCTCCTCCACCTCTCTCCTCTTCCTCTCTCTTACTCCTCTCTTTTCCTCCACCTCTTCCTCCTCTCTCTTTTTCCTGTCTTCCTCATCTCTCATTTTCCTCTCTTTTCCTCCTCTCTCTTCATCCTCTCTCTTCCTCCCCTCTTTTCGTCCTCTCTCTTCCTCCTCTCTCCTCTTCCTCTCTTTTCCTCCTCTCTCTTCATCCTCTCTCTCCCTCCTCTCTCTTCGTGCTCTCTCTTCCTCCTCTCTCCTCCTCCTCTCTCTTCCTCCTCTCTCTTCCTCCTCTCTATTCCTCCTCTCTTCTTTTCCTCTATCTTCCTCCTCTCTCCTTTTCCTCTCTCGTCCTCCTCTCTCTTCCTACTCTCTCTTCCTCCTCTCTTTTCCTCCACCTCTTCCTCCTCTCTCCTTTTTCTCTCTCTTCCTCCTCTCTCATTTTCCTCTCTCTATCTCCTCTCTCTTCCTCCTCTCTCCTCTTCCTCCCTTTTCCTCCTCTCTCTCCTCCTCTCTTTTCCTCCTCTCTCCGCATGCTCTGTCCTCTTCCTGTCTCTTCCTCCTCTCACTTCCTCCTCTCTTTTTCTCCTCTCTCCCATTCCTCTCTCTTCCTCCTCTCTCCTCCTCCTCTCTTCTTTTCTTCTTTCTTCCTCCTCTCTTTTCCTCCTCTGTCCTCTTCATCACTTTTCCTCCTCTCTGCGCCTCCTCTGTCCTCTTCTTCTCTCTTCCTCCTCTCTCGTCCTCCTCTCTTTTCCTCCTCTCTCCCATTCCTCTCTCTTCCTCCTCTCTTCTCATCCTCTCTTCTTTTCTTCTTTATTCCTCCTCTCTCTTCCTCCTCTCTCCTCTTCATCACTCTTCGTCCTCTCTCTTCCTCCTTTCTCCTCTTCCTCCCTCTCCCTCCTCTCCCTTCCTCATCTCTCTTCCTCCTCCCTCATTTTCCTCTCTCTTCCTCCTGTCTCTTCCTGCTCTCTTTTCCTCCTCTCTCTTCCTCCTCTCTTTTCCTCCTCTCTCCTTTTCCTCTCTCTTCCTCCTCTCTCCTTTTCCTCTCACTTCCTCATGTCTCTTCCTCCTCTCTCTTCCTCCTCTCTTTTCCTCCACCTCTTCCTCCTCTCTCTTTTTCCTCTCTCTTTCTCCTCTCTCTTCCTACGCTCTCCTCTTCCTCTCTCTTCCACCTCTCTTTTCCTCCTCTCTCTTCCTCCTCTCTCCTCTTCCTCTCTCTTCCTCCTCTGTCTTCCTCCTCTCTTTCCCTCCTCTCTCCCATTCCTCTCTCTTCCTCCTCTCTCTTCCTCCTCTCTCTTCCTACTCTTTTCCTCCTCTCTATTTTCCTCTCTTCCTCCTCTCTCTTCCTCCTCTCTCTTCCTCCTCTCTCTTCCTCCTCTCTCTTCCTCCTCTCTCCTTTTCCTCTGTCTTCCTCCTCTCACTTCCTCCTCTCTTTTCCTCCTCTCTTTTCCTCCACCTCTTCCTCCTCTCTCCTTTTCCTCTCTCTTCCTCCTCTCTCTTCCTACTCTCTCCTCTTCCTCTCTCTTCCTCCTTTGTTTTCCTCCTCTCTCTTCCTCCTCTCTCTTCCTCCTCTCTTTTCCTCCAACTCTTCCTCCTCTCTCCTTTTCTTCTCTCTTTCTCCTCTCTCATTTTCTTCTCTCTTCCTCCTCTCTCTTCCTGCTCTCTTTTCCTCCTCTCTCTTCCTCCTCTCTCTTCCTCCTCTCTCTTCCTTCCCTCTTTTCCTCCTCTCTCCTCTTCCTCTCTCATCCTCCTCTCTCTTCCTCCTCTCTTCCTCCACTCTCTTCCTCCTCTCTCCTCCTCCTCTCTCTTCCTCCTCTCTCTTCCTCCTCTCTTTTCCTCCTCTCTCCGCCTCCTCTGTCCTCTTCCTATCTCTTCCTCCTCTCTCCTCCACCTCTCTCCTCTTCCTCTCTCTTACTCCTCTCTTTTCCTCCACCTCTTCCTCCTCTCTCTTTTTCCTGTCTTCCTCATCTCTCATTTTCCTCTCTTTTCCTCGTCTCCCTTCATCCTCTCTCTTCCTCCCCTCTTTTCGTCCTCTCTCTTCCTCCTCTCTCCTCTTCCTCTCTTTTCCTCCTGTCTCTTCATCCTCTCTCTCCCTCCTCTCTCTTCGTGCTCTCTCTTCCTCCTCTCTCCTTTTCCTCTCTCTTCCTCCTCTCTCTTCCTCCTCTCTCTTCCTCCTCTCTCTTCGTCCTCTCTTTTCCTCCTCTCTCCTCCTCCTCTCTCTTCCTCCTCTCTATTCCTCCTCTATCTTCCTCCTCTCTCTTCCTCCTCTATCTTTCTCCTCTCTTTTCCCCCACCTCTTCCTCCTCTCTCATTTTCCTCTCTCTTCCTCCTCTCTCTTCCTAAACTCTCCTCTTCCCCTCTCTTCCTCCTCTCTTTTCCTCGTCTCTCTTCCTCCTCTATCCTCTTCCTCTCTCTTCCTCCTCTCTCTTCCTCCTCTCTATTCCTCTTCTCTTCTTTTCCTCTATCTTCCTCCTCTCTCCTTTTCCTCTCTCGTCCTCCTCTCTCTTCCTACTCTCTCTTCCTCCTCTCTTTTCCTCTACCTCTTCGTCCTCTCTCCTTTTCCTGTCTCCTCCTTCTCTCTTCTTTTCCTCTCTCTTCCTTCTCTCTCCTCCTCCTCTCTCCTCTTCCTCTCTCTTCCTCCTCTCTTTTCCTCCACCTCTTCCTCCTCTCTCATTTTCCTCTCTCTTCCTCCTCTCTATTTTTCCTATCTCTTCCTCCTCCCTCTTCCTCCTCTCTCTTCCTCCTCTCTTTTACTCCTCTCTCTTCCTACTCTTTTCCTCCTCTCTATTTTTCCTCTCTTCCTCCTCTCTCTTCCTCCTCTCTCTTCCTCCTCTCTCTTCCTCCTCTCTCTTCCTCCTCTCTCCTTTTCCTCTGTCTTCCTCCTCTCTCTTCCTCCTCTCTTTTCCTCCTCTCTTTTTCTCCACCTCGTCCTCCTCTATCCTTTTCCTCTCTCTTCCACCTCTCTCTTCCTACTCTCTCCTCTTCCTCTCTCTTCCTCCTTTGTTTTCCTCCTCTCTCTTTCTCCTCTCTCTTCCTCCTCTCTTTTCCTCCAACTCTTCCTCCTCTCTCCTTTTCTTCTCTCTTTCTCCTCTCTCATTTTCTTCTCTCTTCCTCCTCTCTCTTCCTGCTCTCTTTTCCTCCTCTCTCTTCCTCCTCTCTCTTCCTCCTCTCTCTTCCTTCCCTCTTTTCCTCCTCTCTCCTCTTCCTCTCTCATCCTCCTCTCTCTTCCTCCTCTCTTCCTCCACTCTCTTCCTCCTCTCTCCTCCTCCTCTCTCTTCCTCCTCTCTCTTCCTCCTCTCTTTTCCTCCTCTCTCCGCCTCCTCTGTCCTCTTCCTATCTTTTCCTCCTCTCTCCTCCACCTCTCTCCTCTTCCTCTCTCTTACTCCTGTCTTTTCCTCCACCTCTTCCTCCTCTCTCTTTTTCCTGTCTTCCTCATCTCTCATTTTCCTCTCTTTTCCTCCTCTCCCTTCATCCTCTCTCTTCCTCCCCTCTTTTCGTCCTCTCTCTTCCTCCTCTCTCCTCTTCCTCTCTTTTCCTCCTGTCTCTTCATCCTCTCTCTCCCTCCTCTCTCTTCGTGCTCTCTCTTCCTCCTCTCTCCTTCTCCTCTCTCTTCCTCCTCTCTCTTCCTCCTCTCTCTTCCTCCTCTCTCTTCCTCCTCTCTCTTCCTCCTCTCTCTTCCTCCTCTCTCTTCCTCCTCTCTTCCTCCTCTCTTTTCCTCCTCTCTCCTCCTCCTCTCTCTTCCTCCTCTCTATTCCTCCTCTATCTTCCTCCTCTCTCTTCCTCCTCTATCTTTCTCCTCTCTTTTCCCCCACCTCTTACTCCTCTCTCATTTTCCTCTCTCTTCCTCCTCTCTCTTCCTAAACTCTCCTCTTCCCCTCTCTTCCTCCTCTCTTTTCCTCGTCTCTCTTCCTCCTTTATCCTCTTCCTCTCTCTTCCTCCTCTCTCTTCCTCCTCTCTATTCTTCCTCTCTTCTTTTCCTCTATCTTCCTCCTCTCTCCTTTTCCTCTCTCGTCCTCCTCTCTCTTCCTACTCTCTCTTCCTCCTCTCTTTTCCTCTACCTCTTCGTCCTCTCTCCTTTTCCTGTCTCCTCCTTCTCTCTTCTTTTCCTCTCTCTTCCTTCTCTCTCCTCCTCCTCTCTCCTCTTCCTCTCTCTTCCTCCTCTCTTTTCCTCCACCTCTTCCTCCTCTCTCATTTTCCTCTCTCTTCCTCCTCTCTATTTTTCCTATCTCTTCCTCCTCTCTCTTCCTCCTCTCTCTTCCTCCTCTCTTTTCCTCCACCTCTTCCTCCTCTCTCCTCTTCCTCTCTCTTCCACATCTCTCCTCTTCCTCTCTCTTCCTCCTCTCTCTTCCTCCTCTCTTTTCCTCCTCTCTCCCATTCCTCTCTCTTCCTCCTCTCTCGTCCTCCTCTCTCTTCCTCGTCTTTCTTCCTCCTGTCTTTTCCTCCACCTCTTCCTCCTCTTTACTTTTCCTCTCTCTTTCTCATCTCTCATTTTCCTCTCTCTTCCTTCTCTCTCTTACTGCTCTCTTTTCCTCCTTTCTCTTCCTCCTCTCTCTTCCTCCTCTCTCTTGCTTCACATTCTCCTCCTCTCTCCTCTTCCTCTCTCTTCTTCCTCTCTTTTTCTCCACCTTTTCCTTCTCTCTCATTTTTCTCTCACTTCCTCCACTCTCATTTTCCCTTCTTTTCCTCCTCTCTCTTCATATTCTCTCTTCCTCCTCTGTCTTCCTCCTCTCTCTTCCTCCTCTTTTTTCCTCCTCTCTCCTTTTGCTCTCTCTTCCTCCTCTCTCCTTTTCCTCTCTCTTCCTCATCTCTCTTCCTCCTCTCTCTTCCTCCTCTCTTTTCCTCCACCTCTTCCTCCTCTCTCTTTTTCCTCTCTCTTTCTCCTCTCTCTTCCTACGCTCTCCTCTTCCTCTCTCTTCCACCTCTCTTTTCCTCCTCTCTCTTCCTCCTCTCTCCTCTTCCTCTCTCTTCCTCCTCTGTCTTCCCCCTCTCTTTCCCTCCTCTCTCCCATTCCTCTCTCTTCCTCCTCTCTCTTCCTCCTCTCTCTTCCTACTCTTTTCCTCCTCTCTATTTTTCTTCTCTTCCTCCTCTCTCTTCCTCCTCTCTCTTCCTCCTCTCTCTTCCTCCTCTCTTTTCCTCAACCTCTTCCTCCTCTCTGCTTTTTCTCTCTCTTCCTCCTCCCTGTTCATACTCTCTCCTATTCCTCTCTCTTCCTCCTCTCTTTTCCTCCTCTCTCCTTTTCTTCTCTCCTCCTCCTCTCTCTTCCTTCTCTCTCCTCTTCCTGTCTCTTCCTCCTCCACCTCCTTCCTCTTTCTTCCTCCTCTCTCTTCCTCCTCTCTCTTTCTCCTCTCTCCTCCTACTCTCACTCTTCCTTCTCTCTCTTCCTCTTCTCTCCTCTTCCTCTCTCTTCCTCCTCTCTCTTCCTCCTCTCTTTTTCTCCTCTCTATTCCTCCTCTCTCCTTTTCCTCTCTCTTCCTCTTCTCTCCTTTTCCTCTCTCTTCCACATCTCTCTTCCTCCTCTCTCTTCCTCCTCTCTTTTCCTCCACCTCTTCCTCCTCTCTCATTTTCCTCTCTCTTCCTCCTCTCTCTTCCTCCTCTCTCCTCTTCCTCCCTCTTCCTCCTCTCTCCTCTTCCTCCCTCTTCCTCCTCTCTCTCCTCATCTCTTTTCCTCCTCTCTCCGCATGCTCTGTCCTCTTCCTCTCTCTTCCTCCTCTCTCTTCCTCCTCTCTTTTCCTCCTCTCTCCCATTCCTCTCTCTTCCTCCTCTCTCCTCCTCCTCTCTTCTTTTCTTCTTTCTTCCTCCTCTCTTTTCCTCCTCTGTCCTCTTCATCACTTTTCCTCCTCTCTGCGCCTCCTCTGTCCTCTTCCTCTCTCTTCCTCCTCTCTCGTCCTCCTCTCTTTTCCTCCTCTCTCCCATTCCTCTCTCTTCCTCCTCTCTTCTCCTTCTCTCTTATTTTCTTCTTCATTCCTCCTCTTTCTTCGTCCTCTCTCCTCTTCATCACTCTTCGTCCTCTCTCTTCCTCCTTTCTCCTCTTCCTCCCTCTCCCTCCTCTCCCTTCCTCATCTCTCTTCCTCCTCCCTCATTTTCCTCTCCCTTCCTCCTCTCTCTTCCTCCTCTCTCCTCCTACTCTCTCTCTTTCTCCTCTCTCCTCCTCCTCTTTTTTCTCCTCTCTCTTCCTCCTGTCTTTTCCTCCTCTCTCCTCTTCCTCTCTCTTCCTCCTCTCTATTCCTCCTGTCTCTTCCTCCTCTCTCTTCCTCCTCTCTTTTCCTCCATCTCTTCCTCCTCTCTCCTTTTCCTCTCTCTTCCTCCTCTCTCTTCCTACTCTCTCCTCTTCCTCTCTCTTCCTCCTTTCTTTTCCTCCTCTCTCTTCCTCCTCTCTCTTCCTCCTCTCTTTTCCTCCAACTCTTCCTCCTCCCTCCTTTTCTTCTCTCTTTCTCCTCTCTCATTTTCCTCTCTCTTCCTCCTCTCTCTTCCTGCTCTCTTTTCCTCCTCTCTCTTCCTCCTCTCTCTTCCTCCTCTCTCTTCCTTCCCTCTTTCCTCCTCTCTCCTCTTCCTCTCTCATCCTCCTCTCTCTTCCTCCTCTCTTCCTACTCTCTCTTCCTTCTCTCTTTTTCTCCACCTCTTCCTCCTCTCTCCTTTTTCTCTCTCTTCCTCCTCTCTCATTTTCCTCTCTCTTCCTCCTCTCTCTTCCTCCTCTCTCCTCTTCCTACCTCTTCCTCCTCTCTTTTCCTCCGCTCTCTTCCTCCTCTCTCCTCTTTCTCTCTCTTCCTCCTCTCTCTCCTCCTCTCTTTTCCTCCTCTCTCCGCATCCTCTGTCCTCTTCCTCTCTCTTCCTCCTCTCTCTTCCTCCTCTCCCTTCCTCCTCTCTCCCATTCCTGTCTTCCTCCTCTCTCCTTCTCTTCCCTTCTTTTCTTCTTTCTTCCTCCTCTCTCTTCCTCCTCTCTCCTCTTCATCACTTTTCCTCCTCTCCCCGCCTCCTCTGTCCTCTTCCTCTCTCTTCCTCCTCTCTCATCCTCCTCTCTTTTCCTCCTCTCTCCCATTCCTCTCTCTTCCTCCTCTCTTCTCCTCCTCTCTTCTTTACTTCTTTCTTCCTCCTCTCCCTTCCTCCTCTCTTTTCCTCCTCTCTCCGTCTCCTCTCTCCTCTTCGTCCCTCTCCCTCCTCTCCCTTCCTCCTCTTTCTTCCTCCTCTCTCCTCCTACTCTCTCTCTTCCTCCTCTCCCTTCCTCCTCTCTTTTCCTCCGCTCTCCTCCTCCTCTCTCATTTTCCTCTCTCTTCCTCCTCTCTATTTTCCCTCTCTCCTCCTCCTCTCTCTTCCTCCTCTCTCTTCCTACTCTCTTTTCCTCCACCTCTTCCTCCTCTCTCCTTTTCCTTTCTCTTTCTCCTCCCTCATTTTCCTCTCTCTTCCTCCTCTCTCTTCCTGCTCTCTTTTCCTCCTCTCTCTTCCTCCTCTCTTTTCCTCCTCTCTCCGTCTCCTCTCTCCTCTTCGTCCCTCTCCCTCCTCTCCCTTCCTCCTCTTTCTTCCTCCTCTCTCCTCCTACTCTCTCTCTTCCTCCTCTCTCCTCCTCCTCTCTTTTCCTCCTCTCTCTTCCTCCTGTCTTTTCCTCCTCTCTCCTCTTCCTCTCTCTTCCTCCTCTCTCTTCCTGCTCTCTTTTCCTCCTCTCTCCTCCTCCTCTCTCTTCCTCCTCTCTCTTCCTTCTCTCTCCTCTTCCTCTCTTTTCCTCCTCTCTCCCTTTCCTCTCTCTTCCTCCTCTCTCCTCCTCCTCTCTTCTTTTCCTCCTACTTCCTCCTCTCTCTTACTCCTTTCACCTCTTCCTCTCTCTTCCTCCTCTCTCATCCTCCTCTATCCTCTTCCTCTCTCTTCCACATCTCTCCTCTTCCTCTCTCTTCCTCCTCTCTCTTCCTCCTCTCTTTTCCTCCTCTCTCCCATTCCTCTCTCTTCATCCTCTCTCGTCCTCCTCTCTCTTCCTCGTCTTTCTTCCTCCTCTCTTTTCCTCCACCTCTTCCTCCTCTTTACTTTTCCTCTCTCTTTCTCATCTCTCATTTTCCTCTCTCTTCCTTCTCTCTCTTACTGCTCTCTTTTCCTCCTCTCTCTTCCTCCTCTCTCTTCCTCCTCTCTCTTCCTCCTCCCTCTTCCTCCTCTCTCTCCTCCTCTCTTTTCCTCCTCTCTCCGCATGCTCTGTCCTCTTTCTCTCTCTTCCTCATCTCTCTTCCTCCTCTCTTTTCCTCCTCTGTCCTCTTCATCACTCTTCCTCCTCTCTCTTCCTCCTCTCTCTTCTTCCTCTCTCTTCCTCCTCTCTCCTCCTCCTCTCTTTTCCTCCTCTCTCTTCCTCCTGTCTTTTCCTCCTCTCTCCTCTTCCTCTCTCTTCCTCCTCTCTCTTCCTCCTCTCTCTTCTTCCTCTCTCTTCCTCCTCTCTTTTCCTCCACCTCTTCCTCCTCTCTCGTTTTCCTCTCTCTTTCTCCTCCCTCATTTTCCTCTCTCTTCCTCCTCTCTCTTCCTGCTCTCTTTTCCTCCTCTCTCCTCCTCCTCTCTCTTCCTCCTCTCTCTTCTTTCTCTCTCCTCTTCCTCTCTTTTCCTCCTCTCTCCCTTTCCTCTCTCTTCCTCCTCTCTCCTCCTCCTCTCTTCTTTTCCTCCTACTTCCTCCTCTCTCTTACTCCTTTCACCTCTTCCTCTCTCTTCCTCCTCTCTCTTCCACATCTCTCCTCTTCCTCTCTCTTCCACATCTCTCCTCTTCCTCTCTCTTCCTCCTCTCTCTTCCTCCTCTCTTTTCCTCCTCTCTCCCATTCATCTCTCTTTCTCCTCTCTCGTCCTCCTCTCTCTTCCTCGTCTTTCTTCCTCCTCTCTTTTCCTCCACCTCTTCCTTCTCTTTACTTTTCCTCTCTCTTTCTCATCTCTCATTTTCCTCTCTCTTCCTTTTCTCTCTTACTTCTCTCTTTTCCTCCTCTCTATTCCTCCTCTCTCTTCCTCCTCTCTTTTCCTCCACCTCTTCCTCCTCTCCCTTTTTCCTCTCTCTTTCTCCTCTCTCTTCCTACGCTCTCCTCTTCCTCTCTCTTCCACCTCTCTTTTCCTCCTCTCTCTTCCTCCTCTCTCCTCTTCCTCTCTCTTCCTCCTCTCTCTTCCTCCTCTCTTTCCCTCCTCTCTCCCATTCCTCTCTCTTCCTCCTCTCTCTTCCTACTCTTTTCCTCCTCTCTATTTTTCTTCTCTTCCTCCTCTCTCTTCCTCCTCTCTCTTCCTCCTCTCTCTTCCTCCACTCTCTTCCTCCTCTCTTCCTCCTCTCTCCTCTTCCTCTGTCTTCCTGCTCTCTATTCCTCCTCTCTTTTCCTCCTCTCTCTTCCTCCTCTCTCCTTTTCCTCTGTCTTCCTCCTCTCTCTTCCTCCTCTCTTTTCCTCCTCTCTTTTTCTCCACCTCTTCCTCCTCTCTCCTTTTCCTCTCTCTTCCTCCTCTCTCTTCCTACACTCTCCTCTTCCTCTCTCTTCCTCCTTTCTTTTCCACCTCTCTCTTCCTCCTCTCTCTTCCTCCTCTCTTTTCCTCCACCTCTTCCTCCTCTCTCATTTTCCTCTCTCTTCCTCCTCTCTATTTTTCCTATCACTTCCTCCTCTCTCTTCCTCCTCTCTCTTCCTCCTCTCTTTTCCTCCACCTCTTCCTCCTCTCTCCTTTTTCTCTCGCTTCCTCCTCCCTGTTCCTACTCTCTCCTCTTCCTCTCTCTTCCTCCTCTCTTTTCCTCCTCTCTCCTTTTCTTCTCTCCTCCTCCTCTCTCTTCCTTCTCTCTCCTCTTCCTGTCTCTTCCTCCTCCACCTCCTTCCTCTCTCTTCCTCCTTTCTCTTCCTCCTCTCTCTTTCTGCTCTCTCCTCCTACTCTCACACTTCCTCCTCTCTCTTCCTCTTCTCTACTCTTCCTCTCTCTTCCTCTTCTCTCTTCCTCCTCTCTTTTCCTCCTCTCTCTTTCTCCTCTCTATTCCTCCTCTCTCCGTTTCCTCTCTCTTCCTCTTCTCTCCTTTTCCTCTCTCTTCCACATCTCTCTTCCTCCTCTCTCTTCCTCCTCTCTTTTCCTCCACCTCTTCCTCCTCTCTCCTTTTTCTCTCTCTTCCTCCTCTCTCATTTTCCTCTCTCTTCCTCCTCTCATTTCCTCCTCTCTCCTCTTCCTCCCTCTTCCTCCTCTCTCTCCTCCTCTCTTTTCCTCCTCTCTCCGCATGCTCTGTCCTCTTCCTCTCTCTTCCTCCTCTTTCTTCCTCCTCTCTTTTCCTCCTCTGTCCTCTTCATCACTTTTCCTCCTCTCTGCGCCTCCTCTGTCCTCTTCCTCTCTCTTCCTCCTCTCTCGTCCTCCTCTCTTTTCCTCCTCTCTCCCATTCCTCTCTCTTCCTCCTCTCTCCTCCTTCTCTCTTCTTTTCTTCTTTATTCCTCCTCTCTCTTCCTCCTCTCTCCTCTTCATCACTCTTCGTCCTCTCTCTTCCTCCTTTCTCCTCTTCCTCCCTCTCCCTCCTCTCCCGTCCTCATCTCTCTTCCTCCTCCCTCATTTTCCTCTCTCTTCCTCCTCTCTTTTCCTCCTCTCTCCGCCTCCTCTGTCCTCTTCGTCCCTCTCCCTCCTCTCCCTTCCTCCTCTCTCTTCCTCCTCTCTCCTCCTACTCTCTCTCTTCCTCCTCTCTCCTCTTCCTCTTTTTTCCTCTTCTCTCTTCCTCTTGTCTTTTTCCTCTCTCCTCTTCCTCTCTCTTCCTCCTCTCTATTCCTCCTGTCTCTTCCTCCTCTCTCTTCCTCCTCTCTTTTCCTCCACCTCTTCCTCCTCTCTCCTTTTCCTCTCTCTTCCTCCTCTCTCTTCCTACTCTCTCCTCTTCCTCTCTCTTCCTCCTTTCTTTTCCTCCTCTCTCTTCCTCCTCTCTCTTCCTCCTCTCTTTTCCTCCAACTCTTCCTCCTCCCTCCTTTTCTTCTCTCTTTCTCCTCTCTCATTTTCCTCTCTCTTCCTTCTCTCTCTTCCTGCTCTCTTTTCCTCCTCTCTCTTCCTCCTCTCTCTTCCTCCTCTCTCTTCCTTCCCTCTTTTCCTCCTCTCTCCTCTTCCTCTCTCATCCTCCTCTCTCTTCCTCCTCTCTTCCTCCTCTCTCTTCCTCCTCTCTCCTCCTCCTCTCTCTTCCTCCTCTCTCTTCCTCCTCTCTTTTCCTCCTCTCTCCGCTTCCTCTCTCCTCTTCCTATCTCTTTTCCTCCTCTCTCCGCTTCCTCTCTCCTCTTCCTATCTCTTCCTCTCTCTCCTCCACTCTCTCCTCCTCCTCTCTCTTCCTCCTCTCTTTTCCTCCACCTCTTCCTCCTTCCTCCTTTGCCTGTCTTCCTCATATCTCATTTTCCTCTCTCTTCCTCCTCTCTCTTCATCCTCTCTCTTCCTCCCCTCCTCTTCGTCCTCTCTTCTCCTCCATCTCTCCTCTCCTCTCTCTCTCTCTCATCCTCTCTCTTCCTCTCTCTCGTCCTCTCTCTTCCTCTCTCTCTCTCTCTCTCTTCTCCTCTCTCTTCCTCACTCTCTTCCTCCTCTCTTCCTCCTCTCTCCTTTCCTCTCTCTTCCTCCCCTCTCTTCCTCCTCCCTCTTCCTCCTCTCTTTCCTCCACCTCTTCCTCCTCTCTCCTTTTCCTCTCTCCTCCTCCTCTCTCTTCCTTCTCTCTCCTCTTCCTCTCTCTTCCTCCTCTCTCTTCCTCCTCTCTCTTCCTCCTCTCTTTTCTTCCACCTCTTCCTCCTCTCTCCTTCTTCTCTGTCTTCCTCCTCTCTGTTCCTACTCTCTCCTCTTCCTCTCTCTTCATCCTCTCTTTCCTCCACTCTCTTCCCTCCTCTCTCTTCCTCTTCTCTCCTCTTCCTCTCTCTTCCTCTCTCTCTTCCTCCTCTCTTTTCCTCCTCTCTCTTCCTCCTCTCTATTCCTCCTCTCTCTTTTCTCTCTCTTCCTCCTCTCTCTTCCTCCTCTCTCTTCCTCCTCTCTCTTCCTCCTCTCTTTTCCTCCACCTCTTCCTCCTCTCTCCTTTTCCTCTCTCTTTCTCCTCCCTCATTTTCCTCTCTCTTCCTCCTCTCTCTTCCTCCTCTCTTTTCCTCCTCTCTCGCCTCCTCTGTCCTCTTCGCCCTCTCCCTCCTCTCCCTTCCTCCTCTCTCTCCTCCTCTCTCCTCCTCCTCTCTTTCCTCCTCTCTCTTCCTCCTGTCTTTTCTTCCTCTCTCCTCTTCCTCTCTCTTCCTCCTCTCTCTTCCTCCTGTCTCTTCCTACTCTCTCTTCCTCCTCTCTTTTCCTCCACCTCTTCCTCCTTGCTCCTTTTCCTCTCTCTTCCTCCTCTCTCTCCTATTCTCTTCTCTTCCTCTCTCTTCCTGCTTTCTCTTCCTCCTCTCTCTTCTTCTCTCTCTTCCTCCTCTCTTTTCCTCCAACTCTTCCTCCTCTCTCTTTTTTCTCTCTTCTTCTCCTCTCCTCATTTTCCTCTCTCTTCCTCCTCTCTCTTCATCCTCTCTCTTTCTTCCCTCTATTCCTCCTCTCTCCTCTTCCTCCCTCATCCTCCTCTATCTTTCTCCTCTCTTCCTCCTCTCTCTTACTCCTCTCTTTCTCCACCTCTCTCTCCTCCTCCTCTCTCCTTTTCCTGTCTTCCTCATCTATCATTTCCTCTCTTTTCCTCCTCTCTCTTCATCCTCTCTATTCCTCCTCCCTTTTCGTCCTCTCTCTTCTCCTCTCTCCTCTTCCTCTCTCTTCCTCCTCTCACTTTCTCCTCTCTCCTCTTCCTCTCTCTTCCTCCTCTCTCTCCTCCTCTCTCTTCTCTCCTCTCTCTTCCTCCTCTCTTTTCCCCACCTCTTCCTCCTCTCTCATTTTCCTCTCTCTTCCTCCTCTCTCTTCCTACAATCTCATCTTCCTCTCTCTTCCTCCTCTCTTTTCCTCGTCTCTCTTCCTCCTCTATCCTCTTCCTCTCTCTTCCTCATCTCTCTTCCTCCTCTCTTTTCCTCCTCCTCTCCGCCTCCTCTGTCCTCTTCCTCTCTCTTCCTCCTCTCTCCTCCTCCTCTCTCTCCTACTCTCTCTTCCTCCTCTCTATTCCTGCTCTGTCTTCCTCCTCTCTTTTCCTCCACCTCTTCGTCCTCTCTCCTTTTCCTGTCTCCTCCTCCTCTCTTCTTTTCCTCTTTCTTCCTCCGCTCTCTCTCCTCTCCCTCCTCTTCCTCTCTCTTCCTTCTCTCTCCTCCTCCCTCTGTTCTCTTCCTCTCTCTTCCTCCTCTCTTTTCCTCCACCTCTTCCTCCTCTCTCATTTTCCTCTCTCTTCCTCCTCTTTATTCTTTCCCCTCTCTTCCTCCTCTCTCTTCCTCCTTTCTCTTCCTCCTCTCTTTTCCTCCACCTCTCGTCCTCTCTCCTTTCCTGTCTCCTCCTCCTTTCTTCTTTTCCTCTTTCTTCCTCCGCTCTCTTCCTCCTCTCTCCTCTTCCTCTCTCTTCCTTCTCTCTCCTCCTCCTCTGTTCTCTTCCTCTCTCTCCTCATCTCTTTCCTCCACCTCTTCCTCCCTCTCTCATTTTCCCTCTCTTCCTCCTCTCAATGTTTCCTCTCTCTTCCTCCTCACTCTTCCTCCACTCTCTCTCTCCTCTCTTTCCTCCACCTCTTCCTCTCTCTCATTTTTCTCTCTCTTCCTCCTCTCTTTTCCTCCTCTCTCTTCCTCCTCTCCTCTTCCTCTCTCTTCCTCCACTCTCTTCCTCCTCTCTCTTCCTCCTCTCTCCTCTTCCTCTCTCTAACCTTCTCTCTATTTTTCCTCTCTCTTCCTCCTCTCTCTTCCTCCACTCTCTTCCTCCTCTCTCCTCCTCTCTCCTTTTCCTCTCTCTTCCTCCTCTCTCTTCCTCCTCTCTCTTCCTCCTCTCTTTCCTCCAACTCTTCCTCCTCTCCTCCTTTCCTCTCTCCTACTCTCTCTCTCTTCCTCCTTTGTCCTCTTCCTCTCTCTCCTCCCTCCCCCTCCCTCTCTCTATCTTCCTCCTCTGTCTTCCTCCTCTCTCTTTCTCCTCTCTCCTCCTACTCTCTCATCTTCCTCCTCTCTCTTCCTCTTCTCTCCTCTTCCTCTCTCTTCCTCCTCTCTCTTCCTCCTCTCTTTTCCTCTCTCTCTTCCTCCTCTCTATTCCTCCTCTCTCCTTTTCCTCTCTCTTCCTCCTCTCTCCTTTTCCTCTCTCTTCCTCCTCTCATCATTTTCCGCTCTCTTCCTCCTCTCTCTTCCTTCTCTCTCCTCCTCCTCTGTTCTCTTCCTCTCTCTTCCTCCTCTCTTTTCCTCCACCTCTTCCTCCTCTCTCATTTTCCTCTCTCTTCCTCCTCTTTATTTTCCCCTCTCTTCTCCTCTCTCTTCCTCCTTTCTCTTCCTCCTCTCTTTTCCTCCACCTCTTCGTCCTCTCTCCTTTTCCTGTCTCCTCCTCCTTTCTTCTTTTCCTCTTTCTTCCTCCGCTCTCTTCCTCCTCTCTCCTCTTCCTCTCTCTTCCTTCTCTCTCCTCCTCCTCTGTTCTCTTCCTCTCTCTTCCTCATCTCTTTTCCTCCACCTCTTCCTCCTCTCTTCATTTTCTCTCTCTCTTCCTCCTCTCTTTCCTCCTCTCTCTTCTCCTCTCCTCTTCCTCTCTCTTCCTCCTCTCTCTCCTCCTCTCTTTTCCTCCTCTCTCCGCATCCTCTGTCCTCTTCCTCTCTCTTCACCTCTCTTCCTCCCTCTCTTTTCCTCCTCTCTCCCATTCCTCTCTCTTCCTCCTCTCTCCTCCTCCTCTCTTCTTTCTTCTTTCTTCTCCTCTCTCTTCCTCCTCTCTCCTCTTCATCACTATTCGTCCTCTGTCCTCCCTTTCTCCTCTTCCTCCCTCTCCCACTCCTCCCTTCCTCCTCTTTCTTCCTCCTCTCATCCTCCTACTCTCTCTCTTCTCTTCTCTCCTTCTCCTCTCTTTTCCTCTCTCTCTTCTCCTGTCTTTTCCTACTCTCATCCTCTTCCTCTCTCATCCTCCTCTCTCTTCCTCCTCACTCAATTCCTCTCTTTCCTCCTCTCTCTTCATCTTCTCTCTTCCTCCTCATCTCTTCCTCCTCTCTCTTCCAACTCTCTCCTCTTCCTCTCTGTTCCTCCTTTCTATTCCTCCTCTCTCTTCCTACTCACTCTTCCTTCTCTCTATTCCTCTTCTCTATCTGTCCTCTATCTTCCTCCTCTCTCTTCCTCCTCTACTTCCTCACTCTCTTCCTCCTCTCTTCCTCCTCTCTCCTTTCCTCTCTCTTATATTCTCTCCTTTTCCTCTCTCTTCCTCCTCTCTCTTCCTACTCTCTCCTCTTCCTCTCTCTTCTCCCGTCTTTTCCTCCTCTCTCTTTCTCCTCTCTCCTCTTCCTCTCTCTTCCTCCTCTCTCTTCCTCCTCACTTTCCTCCTCTCTCCCATTCCTCTCTCTTCCTCCTCTCTCCACCTCCTCTCTCTTCCTCCTCTCTCCTCCTCCTCTCTCCCCTTTCTCTCCTTCCTCCTCTCTCCTCTTCCTCTCTCTTCCTCCTCTCTCTTCCCTCCTCTCTCTTCCTCCTCTCTCCTTTTCCTCTCTCTTCCTCCTCTCTCTTCTCCTCTCTCTTCCTCCTCGTTTTTCCTCCTCTACCCTCCTCCTCTCTCTTCTGCTCTCTCTTCCTCCTCTCTCTTCCTCCTCTCTCCTTTCCTCTCTCTTCCTCACTCTCTTTCTTCCTCTCTCTCCTCTTCCTCTCTCTTCCTCCTCTCTCTTTCTCCTCCTCTCTCTCCTAATCTCTCATTTCTCTCTCTTCCTCCTCTCTCTTCCTCCTCTCTCTTTTTCCTCTCTCTCCTCCTCTCTCTCCTCCTCTCTCTTCCTCCACTCTCTTCCTCCTCTATTCTCTTCCTCTCTCTTCCTCCTCTCACTTCCTCCTCTCCTTCCTCTCTCTTCCTCCACTCTTTCCTCCTCTCTTCCTCCTCATTCCTTTTCCTCTCTCTTCCTCCTCCCCCTCCCTCCTCTCTCTTCCTCCTCTCTCATCTCCTGTCTCTTCCTCCTCTCTCCTCCTACTCTCTCTCTTCTTCCTCTCTCTTCCTCCTCTCTCTTCCTCCTCTCTCTTCCTCCTCTCTTTTCCTCCACCTCTTCCTCCTCTCTCCTTTTTCTCTCTCTCCCTCCTCTCTCTTCCTACTCTCTCCTCTTCCTTTCTCTTCCCTCTTTTCCTCCTCTCTGTTTCTCCTCTCTCCTCTTCCTCTCTCTTTCCTCCTCTCTTTTCCTACTCTGTTTCCCTCCTCTCTCCCATTCCTCTCTCTTCCTCCTCTCTCCACCTCCTCTCTCTTCCTTCTCTCTCCTCCTCCTCTCTCCCCTTTCTCTTCTCTTCCTCCTCTCTCCTCTTCCTCTCTCTTCATCCTCTCTCTTCCTTCTAACTTCCTCCTCTCTCCGTTACCTCTCTCTTCCTCCTCTCCTCTTCTTCCGTCTCTCTTCCTCCTCTCTTTTCCTCCTCTCTCCTCCTCCTCTCTCTTCCTCCTCTCTCTTCCAGCTCTCTCTCTCTCCTTTCTCCTTTTCCTCTCTCTTCCTCCTCTCTCTTCCCTCCTCTCCTCTTCCTCTCTCTTCCTCCCCTCTTTTCCTCCTCTCTCTTTCTCCTCTCTCCTCTTCCTCTCTCTTCCTCCTCTCACTTCCTCCTCTCTTTCCCTCCTCTCTCCCATTCCTCTCTCTTCCTCCTCTCTATTTTTCCTCTTCTCTTCCTCCTCTCTCTTCCTCCTCTCTCTTCCTCCTCTCTCCTCTTCCTCTCTCTTCCTCCTCTCTCTTCCTCCTCTCTCTTCCTCCTCTCTTTTCTCCTCTCTCCGCCTCCTCTGTCCTCTTCCTCTCTCTTCCTCCTCTCTCTTCTTCCTCTCTCTTCCTACTCTCTCTTCCTCCTCTCTATTCCTGCTCTCTTCTTTTCCTCTATCTTTCTCCTCTCTCCTTTTCCTCTCTCTTCCTCCTCTCTTTTCCTACACTATCTTCCTCCTCTTTTTTCCTCCACCTCTTCGTCCTCTCTCCTTTTCCTGTCTCCTCCTCCTCTCTTCTTTTCCTCTTCTTCCTCCGCTCTCTTCCTCCTCTCTCCTCTTCCTCTCTCTTCCTTCTCTCTCCTCCTCATCTGTTCTCTTCCTCTCTCTTCCTGCTCTCTTTTCCTCCACCTCTTCCTCCTCTCTCATTTTTCTCCTCTCTTCCTCCTCCCTGTTCCTACTCTCTCCTCTTCCTCTCTCTTCCTCCTCTCTCTTCCTCCTCTCTCTTCCTCCTCTCTTTTCCTCCACCTCTTCCTCCTCTCTCCTTTTCCTCTCTCTTCCTCCTCTCTCTTCCTACTCTCCCCTCTTCCTTTCTCTTTTCTTCCCTCTTTTCCTCATCTCTCTTCCTCCTCTCTCCTCTTACTCTCTCTACCTCCTCTCTATTTTCCTCTCTCTTCCTCCTCTCTCTTCCTCCACTCTCTTCCTCCTCTCTTCCTCCTCTCTCCTTTTCCTCTCTCCTCCTCCTCTCTCTTCCTCCTCTCTCCTCATCCTCTCTCTTCCTCTCCCCCTCCCTCCTCTCTCTTCCTCCTCTCTCTTCCTCCTCTCTCTTTCTCCTCTCTCCTCCTACTGTCTCTCTTTCTCCTCTCTCTTCCTCTTCTCTCCTCTTCCTTTCTCTTCCTCCTCTCTCTTCCTCCTCTCTTTTCCTCCTCTCTCTTCTCCTCTCTATTGCTCTTCTCTTCTTTTCCTCTCTCTTCCTCCTCTCTCCTTTTACTCTCTCTTCCTCCTCTCTCATTTTCCGCTCTCTTCCTCCTCTCTCTTCCTCTCTCTCCTCTCCTCTCTTTTCCTCCTCTCTCTTCCTCCGCTCTCTTTCTCCTCTCTCCTCTTCCTCTCTCTTCCTCCTCTCTCTCCTCCTCTCTTTTCCTCCTCTCTCCGCATCCTCTGTCCTCCTCCTCTCTGTTCCTCCTCTCTCTTCCTCCTCTCTTTTCCTCCTCTCTCCCATTTCTCTGTCTTCCTCCTCTCTCCTCCTCCTCTCTTCTTTTCTTCTTTCTTCCTCCTCTCTCTTCCTCCTCTCTCCTCTTCATCACTTTTCCTCCTCTCTCCGCCTCCTCTGTCCTCTTCCTCTCTCTTCCTCCTCTCCCATCCTTCTCTCTTTTCCTCCTCTCTCCCATTCCTCTCTCTTCCTCCTCTCTTCTCCTCCTCCCTTCTTTACTTCTTTCTTCCTCCTCTCTCTTTCTCCTCTCTCCTCTTCATCACTATTCGTCCTCTGTCTTCCTCCTTTCTCCTCTTCCTCCCTCTCTTTCCTCTCCCTTTCTCCTCTCTCTTCCTCCTCTCTCCTCCTACTCTCTCTCATCCTCTTCTCTCCTCCTCCTCTCTTTTCCTCCTCTCTCTTCCTCCTGTCTTTTCCTAGTCTCTCCTCTTCCTCTCTCTTCCTCCTCTCTCTTCCTCCTCTCTCATTTTCCTCTCTTTTCCTCCTCTCTCTTCATCTTCTCTCTTCCTCCTCTCTCTTCCTCCTCTCTCTTCCTCCTCTCTCCGCCTCCTCTGTCCTCTTCCTCTCTCTTCCTCCTCTCTCTTCCTCCTCTCTCTTACTTTACTCTCTTCCTCTTCTCTCTTCCTCCACTCTCTTCCTCCTTTCTTCCTCCTCTCTCCTCTTCCTCTCTCTTCCTCCTCTCTCGTCCTCCTCTCTCTTCCTCCTCTCTCTTCCTCCTCTCTTTTCCTCCTCTCTCCTCCTCCTCTCTGTTCCTCCTCTCTCTTCCTCCTCTCTCTTCCTCCTCTCTCATTTTCCTCTCTCTTCCTCCTCTCTCTTCCTCCTCTCTCTTCCTCCACTCTCTTCCTCCTCTATTCTCTTCCTCTCTCTTCCTCCTCTCACTTCCTCCTCTCTCTTCCTCCTCTCTCTTCCTCCTCTCTCCTTTTCCTCTCTCTTATCCTCTCTCCTCTTCCTCTCTCTTCCTCCCCTCTTTTCCTCCTCTCTCTTTCTCCTCTCTCCTCTTCCTCTCTCTTCCTCCTCTCACTTCCTCCTCTCTTTCCTCCTCTCTCCCATTCCTCTCTCTTCCTCCTCTCTCTTCCTCCTCTCTCTTCCTCCTCTCTCCTCTTCCTCTCTCTTCCTCCTCTCTCCTCTTCCTCTCTCTTCCTCCTCTCTTTTCCTCCTCTCTCCGCCTCCTCTGTCCTCTTCCTCTCTCTTCCTCCTCTCTCTTCTTCCTCTCTCTTCCTACTCTCTCTTCCTCCTCTCTATTCCTGCTCTCTTCTTTTCCTCTATCTTTCTCCTCTCTCCTTTTCCTCTCTCTTCCTCCTCTCTTTTCCTACACTATCTTCCTCCTCTTTTTCCTCCACCTCTTCGTCCTCTCTCCTTTTCCTGTCTCCTCCTCCTCTCTTCTTTTCCTCTTTCTTCCTCCGATTTCTTCCTCCTCTCTCCTCTTCCTCTCTCTTCCTTCTCTCTCCTCCTCATCTGTTCTCTTCCTCTCTCTTCCTGCTCTCTTTTCCTCCACCTCTTCCTCCTGTCTCATTTTTCTCTCTCTTCCTCCTCCCTGTTCCTACTCTCTCCTCTTCCTCTCTCTTCCTCCTCTCTCTTCCTCCTCTCTCTTCCTCCTCTCTTTTCCTCCACCTCTTCCTCCTCTCTCCTTTTCCTCTCTCTTCCTCCTCTCTCTTCCTACTCTCCCCTCTTCCTTTCTCTTCCCTCTTTTCCTCATCTCTCTTCCTCCTCTCTCCTCTTACTCTCTCTACCTCCTCTCTATTTTTCCTCTCTCTTCCTCCTCTCTCTTCCTCCACTCTCTTCCTCCTCTCTTCCTCCTCTCTCCTTTTCCTCTCTCCTCCTCCTCTCTCTTCCTCCTCTCTCCTCATCCTCTCTCTTCCTCCTCCCCCTCCCTCCTCTCTCTTCCTCCTCTCTCTTCCTCCTCTCTCTTTCTCCTCTCTCCTCCTACTGTCTCTCTTTCTCCTCTCTCTTCCTCTTCTCTCCTCTTCCTTTCTCTTCCTCCTCTCTCTTCCTCCTCTCTTTTCCTCCTCTCTCTTCCTCCTCTCTATTGCTCTTCTCTCCTTTTCCTCTCTCTTCCTCCTCTCTCCTTTTACTCTCTCTTCCTCCTCTCTCATTTTCCGCTCTCTTCCTCCTCTCTCTTCCTCCTCTCTCCTCTTCCTCTCTTTTCCTCCTCTCTCTTCCTCCGCTCTCTTTCTCCTCTCTCCTCTTCCTCTCTCTTCCTCCTCTCTCTCCTCCTCTCTTTTCCTCCTCTCTCCGCATCCTCTGTCCTCCTCCTCTCTGTTCCTCCTCTCTCTTCCTCCTCTCTTTTCCTCCTCTCTCCCATTTCTCTGTCTTCCTCCTCTCTCCTCCTCCTCTCTTCTTTTCTTCTTTCTTCCTCCTCTCTCTTCCTCCTCTCTCCTCTTCATCACTTTTCCTCCTCTCTCCGCCTCCTCTGTCCTCTTCCTCTCTCTTCCTCCTCTCCCATCCTTCTCTCTTTTCCTCCTCTCTCCCATTCCTCTCTCTTCCTCCTCTCTTCTCCTCCTCTCTTCTTTACTTCTTTCTTCCTCCTCTCTCTTTCTCCTCTCTCCTCTTCATCACTATTCGTCCTCTGTCTTCCTCCTTTCTCCTCTTCCTCCCTCTCTTTCCTCTCCCTTCCTCCTCTCTCTTCCTCCTCTCTCCTCCTACTCTCTCTCATCCTCTTCTCTCCTCCTCCTCTCTTTTCCTCCTCTCTCTTCCTCCTGTCTTTTCCTAGTCTCTCCTCTTCCTCTCTCTTCCTCCTCTCTCTTCCTCCTCTCTCATTTTCCTCTCTTTTCCTCCTCTCTCTTCATCTTCTCTCTTCCTCCTCTCTCTTCCTCCTCTCTCTTCCTCCTCTCTCCGCCTCCTCTGTCCTCTTCCTCTCTCTTCCTCCTCTCTCTTCCTCCTCTCTCTTACTTTACTCTCTTCCTCTTCTCTCTTCCTCCACTCTCTTCCTCCTTTTTTCCTCCTCTCTCCTCTTCCTCTCTCTTCCTCCTCTCTCGTCCTCCTCTCTCTTCCTCCTCTCTCTTCCTCCTCTCTTTTCCTCCTCTCTCCTCCTCCTCTCTGTTCCTCCTCTCTCTTCCTCCTCTCTCTTCCTCCTCTCTCCTTTTCCTCTCTCTTCCTCCTCTCTCTTCCTCCTCTCTCTTCCTCCACTCTCTTCCTCCTCTATTCTCTTCCTCTCTCTTCCTCCTCTCACTTCCTCCTCTCTCTTCCTCCTCTCTCTTCCTCCTCTCTCCTTTTCCACTCTCTTATCCTCTCTCCTCTTCCTCTCTCTTCCTCCCCTCTTTTCCTCCTCTCTCTTTCTCCTCTCTCCTCTTCCTCTCTCTTCCTCCTCTCACTTCCTCCTCTCTTTCCCTCCTCTCTCCCATTCCTCTCTCTTCCTCCTCTCTCTTCCTCCTCTCTCTTCCTCCTCTCTCCTCTTCCTCTCTCTTCCTCCTCTCTCCTCTTCCTCTCTCTTCCTCCTCTCTTTTCCTCCTCTCTCCGCCTCCTCTGTCTTCTTCCTCTCTCTTTCTCCTCTCTCTTCCTCCTCTCTCTTCCTACTCTCTCTTCCTCCTCTCTATTCCTGCTCTCTTCTATTCCTCTATCTTTCTCCTCTCTCCTCTTCCTCTCTCTTCCTCCTCTCACTTCCTCCTCTCTTTCCCTCCTCTCTCCCATTCCTCTCTCTTCCTCCTCTCTCTTCCTCCTCTCTCTTCCTCCTCTCTCCTCTTCCTCTCTCTTCCTCCTCTCTCCTCTTCCTCTCTCTTCCTCCTCTCTTTTCCTCCTCTCTCCGCCTCCTCTGTCCTCTTCCTCTCTCTTTCTCCTCTCTCTTCCTCCTCTCTCTTCCTACTCTCTCTTCCTCCTCTCTATTCCTGCTCTCTTCTATTCCTCTATCTTTCTCCTCTCTCCTTTTCCTCTCTCTTCCTCCTCTCTCTTCCTACACTATCTTCCTCCTCTTTTTTCCTCCACCTCTTCGTCCTCTCTCCTTTTCCTGTCTCCTCCTCCTCTCTTCTTTTCCTCTTTCTTCCTCTGCTCTCTTCTTCCACTCTCCTCTTCCTCTCTCTTCCTTCTCTCTCCTCCTCATCTGTTCTCTTCCTCTCTCTTCCTGCTCTCTTTTCCTCCACCTCTTCCTCCTCTCTCATTTTTCTCTCTCTTCCTCCTCCCTGTTCCTACTCTCTCCTCTTCCTCTCTCTTCCTCCTCTCTTTTCCTCCTCTCTCTTCCTCCTCTCTCCTCTTCCTCTCTCTTCCTCCTCTCTCTTCCTCCTCTCTCTTCCTCCTCTCTCCTCTTCCTCTCTCTACCTCCTCTCTATTTTTCCTCTGTCTTCCTCCTCTCTCTTCCTCCACTCTCTTCCTCCTCTCTTCCTCCTCTCTCCTTTTCCTCTCTCCTCCTCCTCTCTCTTCCTCCTCTCTCCTCTTCCTCTCTCTTCCTCCTCCCCCTCCCTCCTCTCTCTTCCTCCTCTCTCTTTCTCCTCTCTCCTCCTACTCTCTCTCTTCTCCTCTCTCTTCCTCTTCTCTCCTCTTCCTTTCTCTTCCTCCTCTCTCTTCCTCCTCTCTTTTCCTCCTCTCTCTTCCTCCTGTCTTTTCCTCCTCTCTCCTCCTTCTCTCTCTTCCTCCTCTCTCTTCCTCCTCTCTCTTCCTCCTCTCTCTTCCTCCTCTCTCTTCCTCCTCTCTTTTCCTCCACCTCTTCCTCCTCTCTCGTTTTCCACTCTCTATCTCCTCCCTCATTTTCCTCTCTCTTCCTCCTCTCTCTTCTTGCTCTCTTTTCCTCCTCTCTCCTCCTCCTCTCTCTTCCTCCTCTCTCTTCCTCCTCTCTTTTCCTGCTGTCTCCGCCTGCTCTGTCCTCTTCCTATCTTTTCCTCCTCTCTCTTCCTCCTCTCTCCCATTCCTCTCTCTTCCTCCTCTCTCCTCCTTCTCTCTTCTTTTCCTCTTACTTCCTCCTCTCTCTTACTCCTTTCACCTCTTCCTCTCTCTTCCTCCTCTCTCCTCCTCCTCGCTCCTCTTCCTCTCTCTTCCACCTCTCTCCTCTTCCTCTCTCTTCCTCCTCTCTCTTCCTCCTCTCTCCCATTCCTCTCTCTTCCTCCTCTCTCCTCCTCCTCTCTTCTTTTATTCTTTCTTCCTCCTCTCTCTTCCTCCTCTCTCCTCTTCCTCTCTCTTCCTCCTCTCTCCTCCTCCTGTCTCCTCTTCCTCACTCTTCCTCCTCTCTTTTCCTCCACCTCTTCCTACTCTCTCCTTTTCCTCTCTTCCTCTTCTCTCATTTTCCTCTCTTTTCCTCCTCTTTCTTCATCCTCTCTCTTCCTCCTCTCTCTTCATCCTCTCTCTTCCTCCACTCTCTTCCTCCACTCTCTTATATTCCCCTACTCCTCCACTCTCTTCCTCCTTCCTCCTCTCTCCTTTTCCGCTCTCTTCCTCCTCTCTCTTCCTCCTCTCTCCTCTTCCTCTCTCTTCCTCCTCTCTTTTCCTCCACCAGTTCCTCCTCTCTCATTTTCCTCTCTCTTCCTCCTCTCTATTTTTCCTCTCTCTTCCTCCTCTCTATTCCTCCTCTCTCTTCCTCCTCTCTCTTTCTCCTCTCTTTTCCTCCACCTCTTCCTCCTCTCTCCTTTTTCTCTCTCTTCCTCCTCTCTCTTCCTGCTGTCTTTTCCTTCTCTCTCTTCCTCCTCTTTTCTTCCTCTCTCCTACTCCTCTCTCCTCTTCCTCTCTCTTCATCCTCTCTTTTCCTCCTCTCTCTTCCTCCTCTCTCCCATTCCTCTCTCTTCCTCCTCTCTTCTCCTCCTCTCTTCTTTTCTTCTTTCTTCCTCCTCTCTTCCTCCTCTCTCCTCTTCATCACTCTTCCTCCTCTCTCTTCCTCCTCCCTCATTTTCCTCTCTCTTCCTCCTCTCTTTTCCTCCTCTCTCTTCCTCCTCTCTCTTCCTCCTCTCTTTTCCTCCTCTCTCCGCCTCCTCTGTCCTCTTCGTCCCTCTCCCTCCTCTCCCTTCCTCCTCTCTCTTCCTCCTCTCTCCTCCTACTCTCTGTCTTCCTCCTCTCTCCTCCTCCTCTTTTTTCCTCCTCTCTATTCGTCCTGTGTCTTCCTCCTCTCTCTTCCTCCTCTCTTTTCCTCCACCTCTTCCTCCTCTCTCCTTTTCCTCTCTCTTCCTCTTCTGTCTTGCTACTCTCTCCTCTTCCTCTCTCTTCATCCTCTCTCTTCCTCCTCTCTTCCTCCTCTCTCTTCCTCCTCTCTTCCTCCTCTCTCTTCCTCCTCTCATTTCCTTCTCTCTCCGCCTCCTCTGTCCTCTTCCTATCTCTTCCTCCTCTCTCCTCCACCTCTCTCCTCTTCCTCTCTCTTACTCCTCTCTTCTCCTCCACCTCTTCCTCCTCTCTCCTTTTCCTGTCTTCCTCATCTCTCATTTTCCTCTCTTTTCCTCCTCTCTCTTCATCCTCTCTGTTCCTCCTCTCTTTTCGTCCTCTCTCTTCCTCCACTCTCCTCTTCCTCTCTTTTACTCCTCTCTCTTCCTCCTCTCTCTTCCTCCTCTCTCTTCGTCCTCTCTCTTCCTCCTCTCTCCTCTTCCTCTCTCTACCTCCTCTCTCTTCCTCCTCTCTCTTCCTCCTCTATCTTCCTCCTCTATTTTCATCCTCTCTATTTTTCCTCTCTCTTCCTCGTCTCTCTTCATCCTCTCTCTTCCTCCACTCTCTTTCTCCTCTTTCTTCCTCCACTCTCTTCCTCCTTTCTTCCTCCTTTCTCCTCTTCCTCTCTCTTCCTCCTCTCCCTTCCTCCTCTCTCTTCCTCCTCTCCCTTTCTCCTCTCTTTTCCTCCTCTCTCCTCCTCCTCTCTCTTCCTCCTCTCTATTCCTCCTCTCTCTTCCTCCTCTCTCTTCCTCCTCTGTCCTCTTCCTCTCTCTTCCTCCTCTCTTTTCCTCCACCTCTTCCTCCTCTCTCATTTTCCTCTCTCTTATTCCTCTCTATTTTTCCTCTCACTTCCTCCTCTCTCTTCCTCCTCTCTCTTCCTCCTCTCTCTTCCTCCTCTCTTTTCCTCCACCTCTTCCTCATCTCTCCTTTTCCTCTCTCTTCCTCATCTCTCTTCCTCCTCTGTCCTCTTCCTCTCTCTTCCTCCTCTCTTTTCCTCCACCTCTTCCTCCTCTCTCATTTTCCTCTCTCTTATTCCTCTCTATTTTTCCTCTCACTTCCTCCTCTCTCTTCCTCCTCTCTCTTCCTCCTCTCTCTTCCTCCTCTCTCTTCCTCCTCTCTTTTCCTCCACCTCTTCCTCCTTTCTCCTTTTTCTCTCTCCTTCTCATCTCTCTTCCTCCTCTCTCCTCTTCCTCACTCTTCCTCCTCTCTCTTCATCCTCTCTCTTCCTCCTCTATTTTCATCCTCTCTATTTTTCCTCTCTCTTCCTCGTCTCTCTTCATCCTCTCTCTTCCTCCACTCTCTTTCTTCTCTCTCTTCCTCCACTCTCTTCCTCCTTTCTTCCTCCTTTCTCCTCTTCCTCTCTCTTCCTCCTCTCCCTTCCTCCTCTCTCTTCCTCCTCTCCCTTCCTCTTCTCTTTTCCTCCTCTCTCCTCGTCCTCTCTCTTCCTCCTCTCTATTCCTCCTCTCTCTTCCTCCTCTCTCTTCCTCCTCTATCTTCCTCCTCTCTTTTCCCCCACCTCTTCCTCCTCTCTCATTTTCCTCTCTCTTCCTCCTCTCTTTTCCTCGTCTCTCTTCCTCCTCTATCCTCTTCCTCTCTCTTCCTCCTCTCTCTTCCTCCTCTCTTTTCCTCCTCTCTCCGCCTCCTCCGTCCTCTTCCTACACTCACTTCCTCCTCTCTATTCCTGCTCTCTTCTTTTCCTCTAACT
The DNA here is from genome assembly GCF_031877795.1 of Strix aluco. Classification (NCBI taxonomy): domain Eukaryota; kingdom Metazoa; phylum Chordata; class Aves; order Strigiformes; family Strigidae; genus Strix; species Strix aluco. The sequence goes on from NW_027436575.1 coordinate 45,252, forward strand.
TCCTCCTCTCTCCTTTTCCTCTATCTTCCTCCTCTCTCTTCCTACTCTCTCTTCCTCCTCTCTTTTCCTCCACCTCTTCGTCCTCTCTCCTTTTCCTGTCTCCCCCTCCTCTCTTCTTTTCCTCTTTCTTCCTCCACTTTCTTCCTCCTCTCTCCTCTTCCTCTCTCTTCCTCCTCTCTTTTCCTCCACCTCTCCTTCCTCTCTCATTTTCCTCTCTCTTCCTCCTCTCTATTTTTCCTCTCTCTTCCTCCTCTCTATTCCTCCTCTCTCTTCCTCCTCTCTCTTTCTCCTCTCTTTTCCTCCACCTCTTCCTCCTCTCTCCTTTTTCTCTCTCTTCCTCCTCTCTCTTCCTTCTGTCTTTTCCTTCTCTCTCTTCCTCCTCTTTTCTTCCTCTCTCCTACTCCTCTCTCCTCTTCCTCTCTCTTCATCCTCTCTTTTCCTCCTCTCTCTTCCTCCTCTCTCCCATTCCTCTCTCTTCCTCCTCTCTTCTCCTCCTCTCTTCTTTTCTTCTTTCTTCCTCCTCTCTCTTCCTCCTCTCTCCTCTTCATCACTCTTCCTCCTCTCTCTTCCTCCTCCCTCATTTTCCTCTCTCTTCCTCCTCTCTCTTCCTGCTCTCTTTTCCTCCTCTCTCTTCCTCCTCTCTTTTCCTCCTCTCTCCGCCTCCTCTGTCCTCTTCGTTCCTCTCCCTCCTCTCCCTTCCTCCTCTCTCTTCCTCCTCTCTCCTCCTACTCTCTGTCTTCCTCCTCTCTCCTCCTCCTCTTTTTTCCTCCTCTCTATTCGTCCTGTGTCTTCCTCCTCTCTCTTCCTCCTCTCTTTTCCTCCACCTCTTCCTCCTCTCTCCTTTTCCTCTCTCTTCCTCTTCTGTCTTGCTACTCTCCCCTCTTCCTCTCTCTTCATCCTCTCTCTTCCTCCTCTCTTCCTACTCTCTCTTCCTCCTCTCTTCCTCCTCTCTCTTCCTCCTCTCATTTCCTTCTCTCTCCGCCTCCTCCTTCCTCTTCCTATCTCTTCCTCCTCTCTCCTCCACCTCTCTCCTCTTCCTCTCTCTTACTCCTCTCTTCTCCTCCACCTCTTCCTCCTCTCTCCTTTTCCTGTCTTCCTTATCTCTCATTTTCCTCTCTTTTCCTCCTCTCTCTTCATCCTCTCTGTTCCTCCTCTCTTTTCGTCCTCTCTCTTCCTCCACTCTCCTCTTCCTCTCTTTTACTCCTCTCTCTTCCTCCTCTCTCTTCCTCCTCTCTCTTCGTCCTCTCTCTTCCTCCTCTCTCCTCTTCCTCTCTCTACCTCCTCTCTCTTCCTCCTCTCTCTTCCTCCTCTATCTTCCTCCTCTATTTTCATCCTCTCTATTTTTCCTCTCTCTTCCTCGTCTCTCTTCATCCTCTCTCTTCCTCCACTCTCTTTCTCCTCTCTCTTCCTCCACTCTCTTCCTCCTTTCTTCCTCCTTTCTCCTCTTCCTCTCTCTTCCTCCTCTCCCTTCCTCCTCTCTCTTCCTCCTCTCCCTTTCTCCTCTCTTTTCCTCCTCTCTCCTCCTCCTCTCTCTTCCTCCTCTCTATTCCTCCTCTCTCTTCCTCCTCTCTCTTCCTCCTCTGTCCTCTTCCTCTCTCTTCCTCCTCTCTTTTCCTCCACCTCTTCCTCCTCTCTCATTTTCCTCTCTCTTATTCCTCTCTATTTTTCCTCTCACTTCCTCCTCTCTCTTCCTCCTCTCTCTTCCTCCTCTCTCTTCCTCCTCTCTTTTCCTCCACCTCTTCCTCATCTCTCCTTTTCCTCTCTCTTCCTCATCTCTCTTCCTCCTCTGTCCTCTTCCTCTCTCTTCCTCCTCTCTTTTCCTCCACCTCTTCCTCCTCTCTCATTTTCCTCTCTCTTATTCCTCTCTATTTTTCCTCTCACTTCCTCCTCTCTCTTCCTCCTCTCTCTTCCTCCTCTCTCTTCCTCCTCTCTTTTCCTCCACCTCTTCCTCCTTTCTCCTTTTTCTCTCTCCTTCTCATCTCTCTTCCTCCTCTCTCCTCTTCCTCACTCTTCCTCCTCTCTCTTCATCCTCTCTCTTCCTCCTCTATTTTCATCCTCTCTATTTTTCCTCTCTCTTCCTCGTCTCTCTTCATCCTCTCTCTTCCTCCACTCTCTTTCTTCTCTCTCTTCCTCCACTCTCTTCCTCCTTTCTTCCTCCTTTCTCCTCTTCCTCTCTCTTCCTCCTCTCCCTTCCTCCTCTCTCTTCCTCCTCTCCCTTCCTCTTCTCTTTTCCTCCTCTCTCCTCGTCCTCTCTCTTCCTCCTCTCTATTCCTCCTCTCTCTTCCTCCTCTCTCTTCCTCCTCTATCTTCCTCCTCTCTTTTCCCCCACCTCTTCCTCCTCTCTCATTTTCCTCTCTCTTCCTCCTCTCTTTTCCTCGTCTCTCTTCCTCCTCTATCCTCTTCCTCTCTCTTCCTCCTCTCTCTTCCTCCTCTCTTTTCCTCCTCTCTCCGCCTCCTCCGTCCTCTTCCTACACTCACTTCCTCCTCTCTATTCCTGCTCTCTTCTTTTCCTCTAACTTCCTCCTCTCTCCTTTTCCTCTATCTTCCTCCTCTCTCTTCCTACTCTCTCTTCCTCCTCTCTTTTCCTCCACCTCTTCGTCCTCTCTCCTTTTCCTGTCTCCCCCTCCTCTCTTCTTTTCCTCTTTCTTCCTCCACTTTCTTCCTCCTCTCTCCTCTTCCTCTCTCTTCCTCCTCTCTTTTCCTCCACCTCTCCTTCCTCTCTCATTTTCCTCTCTCTTCCTCCTCTCTATTTTTCCTCTCTCTTCCTCCTCTCTCTTCCTCCTCTCTCTTCCTCCTCTCTTTTCCTCCACCTCTTCCACCTCTCTCCTTTTTCTCTCTCTTCCTCCTCCCTGTTCCTACACTCTCCTCTTCCTCTCTCTTCCTCCTCTCTTTAACTCCTCTCTCTTCCTCCTCTCTCCTCTTCCTCTCTCTTCCTCCTCTGTCTTCCTCCTCTCTCTTCATCCTCTCTCCTCTTCTTCTCTCTTCCTCATCTCTATTTTTCCTCTCTTCCTCCTCTTTCTTCCTCCTCTCTCTTCCTCCTCCCTTTCCTCCACCTCTTCCTTCTCTCCCCTTTTCCTCTCCTCCTCCTCTCTCTTCCTCCTCTCTCCTCTTCCTCTCTCTTCCTCCTCCCCCTCCCTCCTCTCTCTTCCTCCTCTCTCTTCCTCCTCTCTCGTTCTCCTCTCTCCTGCTACTCTCTCTCTTCCTCCTCTCTCTTCCTCTTCTCTCCTCTTCCTCTCTCTTCCTCCTCTCTTTTCCTCCTCTCTTTTCCTCCTCTCTTTTCTTCCTCTCTCTTCCTCCTCTCTATTCCTCCTCTCTCCTCTTCCTCTCTCTTCCTCATCTCTCCTTTTCCTCTCTCTTCCTCATCTCTCTTCCTCCTCTGTCCTCTTTCTCTCTCTTCCTCCTCTCTTTTCCTCCACCTCTTCCTCCTCTCTCATTTTCCTCTCTCTTCATCCTCTCTATTTTTCCTCTCACTTCCTCCTCTCTCTTCCTCCTCTCTCTTCCTCCTCTCTCTTCCTCCTCTCTTTTCCTCCACCTCTTCCTCCTTTCTCCTTTTTCTCTCTCCTTCTCATCTCTCTTCCTCCTCTCTCCTCTTCCTCACTCTTCCTCCTCTCTCTTCATCCTCTCTCTTCCTCTTCTCTCCTCCTACTATCTCTCTTCCTCCAATCTCTTCCTCCTCTCTCTTCCTCCTCTCGCTTCCTCTTCTTTCCTCTTCCTCTCTCTTCCTCCTCTCTCTTCCTCCTCACTTTTCCTCCTATCTCTTCCTCCTCTCTATTCCTCCTCTCTCCTTTTCCTCTCTCTTTCTCCTGTCTCCTTTTCCTCTCTCTTCCTCCTCTCTCATTTTCTTCTCTCTTCCTCCTCTCTCTTCCTACTCTCTCCTCTTCCTCTCTATTCCTCCTCTCTTTTCCTTCGCTCTCTTCCTCCTCTCTCCTTTTCCTCTCTCTTCCTCCTCTCTCTCCTCCTCTCTTTCCCTCCTCTCTCCCATTCCTCTCTCTTCCTCCTCTCTCCTCCTCCTCTCTTCTTTTCTTCTTTCTTCCTCTTCTCTCTTCCTCCTCTCTCCTCTTCATCACTCTTCTTCCTCTCTCATCCTCCTTTCTCCTCTTCCTCCCTCTCCCTCCTCTCCCTTCCTCCACTCTCTTCCTCCTCTCTCCTCCTACTCTCTCTCTTCCTCCTCCCTCCTTTTCCTCTCTCTTCCTCCTCTCTCTTCCTACACTCCTCTTCCTCTCTCTTCCTCCTCTCTTTTCCTCCTCTCTCTTCCTCATCTATCTTCTTCCTCTCTCTTCCTCCTCTCTCTTCCTCCTCTCTTTTCCTCCTCTCTCCCATTCCTCTCTCTTCTCCTCTCTCTTCCTCCTCTCTATTCATCCTCTCTATTCCTCCTCTCTCCTTTTCCTCTCTCTTCCTCCTCTCTCATTTTCCTCTCTCTTCCTCCTCTCTCTTCTTACTCTCTCTTCGTCCTGTCTTTTCCACCACCTCTTCGTCCTCTCTCCTTTTCCTGTCTCCTCCTCTTCTCTTCTTTTCCTCTTTCTTCCTCCTCTCTATTCTTCCTCTCTCTTCCTCCTCTCTCTTCCTCTTCTCTCCTTTTCCTCTCTCTTTCTCCACCTCTTCCTCCTCTCTCATTTTCCTCTCTCTTCCTCCTCTCTATTTTTCCTCTCTCTTCCTCCTCTCTCTTCCTCCTCTCTCTTCCTCCTCTCTCTTCCTCCTCTCTTATCCTCCACCTCTTCCTCCTCTCTCCTTTTTCTCTCTCTTCCTCCTCTCTCTTTCGACTCTCTTCTCTTCCTCTCTCTTCCTCCCCTCTTTTCCTCCACTCTCTTCCTCCTCTCTCCTCTTCCTCTTTCTTCCTCCTCTGTCTTCCTCCTCTCTTTCCCTCCTCTCTCTCATTCCTCTGTCTTCCTCCTCTCTCCACCTCCTCTCTCTTCCTCCTCTCTCCTCCTCCTCTCTCCTCTTCCTCTCTCTTCCTCCTCTCTACTCTTCCTCTGTCTTCCTCCTCTCTCTTCCTCCTCTCTACTCTTCCTCTCTCTTCTTCGTCTCTCTTCCTCCTCTCTATTCCTCCTCTCTATTCCTCCACCTCTTCCTCCTCTCTATTCCTCCTCTCTCTTCCTCCTCTCTCCTTTTCCTCTCTCTTCCTCCTCTCTCTTCCTCCCCTCTCCTCTTCCTCTCTCTTCCTCCTCTCTCCTTTTCCTCTCTCTTTCTCCTCTCTCATTTTCCTCACTCTTCCTCCTCTCTCTTCTTACTCTCTCTTCGTCCTGTCTTTTCCACCACCTCTTCGTCCTCTCTCCTTTTCCTGTCTCCTCCTCTTCTCTTCTTTTCCTCTTTCTTCCTCCTCTCTCTTCCTCCTCTCTCCTCCTCTTCTCTCCTCTTCCTCTCTTCCTCCTCTCTTTTCCTCCTCTCTTCCTGCTCTCTCTTCCTCCTCTCTCTTCCTCCTCTCTCTTCCTCCAATCTCTTCCTCCTCTCTTCCTCCTCTCTCCTCTTCCTCTCTCTTCCAACTCTCTCTTCCTCCTCTCTCTTCCTCCTCTCTCTTCTCCTCTCTTTTCCTCCACCTGTTCCTCCGCTCTCCTTTTCCTCTCTCTTCCTCCTTTCTCCTTTTCGTCTCTCTTCCTTCTCTCTCTTCCTCCTCGCTCTTCCTCCTCTCTTATCCTCTACCTCTTCCTCCTCTCTCCTTTTTCCATCTCTTCCTCCTCTCTCTTCCGACACTCTCCTCTTCCTCTCTCTTCCTCCA